>NC_136495.1:78564447-78749447 GCF_053919585.1 Euprymna scolopes
TATTTTACGATCAGGTAATGCAGGGTAGCCTGCTAGTATATATATATATATATATATATATATATACACTTGTGTGTGTGTGTGTGTGTGTGTGTGTGTGTGTGTGTGTGTGTGTGTGTGTGTGAAAGAGTGAGAGTAACAAATGGATCATTATGAATTTTGGTATGTGTAATTTTGGTAGCATTACTAGTAACATAGGTAACTTAATTTTTTTTCAGTAAATGCTAGCATTTAGGGAGGCACATTCTTAAGATGATAGAGACACATTCTTAGAGGAGTTTATGCACAAAGTTCTTATAATACAAATTCACAATACCTTTGTTTGTTGAATAACATAACACAAGACGACAGTTACAAAAATATGATGATGTTCGTTTATTTCATTCGACCGGTCAATGGCTTTACATCAAAGAATTCAAAGTTTCTACATTATTTCCTTCTTCTAAGCTTCGCTTCCAAGGCGGATATCAGCTCTGTCTGTCCGACCCCGTCCCGGCACGCTTCTCTCTGACTCTGACTTGCCCTGACTACTCTGCCAAGCTCTAACTATATTGAGAACTCATGACGGCATTGATTGCATGACCAACCATTATCAACGGACCAGAGGTTATCTTGTTAGCTTCAGACAAGGCCAAACTATTTGCAAAGAACTTTGCAGCTAATTCTACCCTATGCGACGAAGGCCATCAACTCCCCATATTTCCTCCTATAACAGAGAACACGCTAGGTATCATACAAATATCTGTGCATGAGGTCACCAAGCTAATCAAGAACCTTTATTCCAGTAAAGCAACTGGCCCTGACGGCATCCCAATTATAGTGTTAAAAAAGCTTCAACCAGAACTTGCTCCCATACTTACAAAGCAGTTTAAACGCTGCTTTAAGGAGAAGTGCTTTCCAACGCCCTGGAAAACCTCATCAGTATGCCCTGTATTTAAGAACTCAGGTGATAAGTCATCTCCCTCTCAGTACAGACCAATATGTCTCCTGTGTGTCATGAGTAAGTTGCTGGAATCCATATTAAACCATCTCAGAAGAAATAACCTTCTTAGTGACATGCAATATGGTTTCCGTTCTGCAATATCTACGACAGATGTGCTAATGGTTATATCTCATAGGATTCGTGAATCTCTTGACAAAGGCTTCCTTTCCAGGGCAATTGCTCTTGACGTATCAAAGGCCTTCAACAAGGTATGGCATAAAGGCCTACTTCACAAGATCTCCAGCTACAGTATAACTGGAAATATTCTATCTATCATTAAATTATTTCTCTCTGATAGGTTCATAAGAGTAGTGGTTGATGGACAAAAATCAGAGGCCTGCAGTATTAATGCTGGAGTCCCTCAAGGGTCCATCCTGGGCCCAACTCTCTTCCTGATCTACATCAATGATCTCCCTAAACACATACTTAAATCATTCGTTGACATCTATGCTGATGACACGACCATCTACGGCAACACATCAAAGGCTGTAAATGACAAAGCTCTCTCTGATTCTCTCTCCTCTGATCTTGAACGAGTGGTTCAGTGGGGGAAGACGTGGCTGGTTACCTTTAATGCATCTAAAACCAAACTCCTATCTTTACATCATCAACGCTCTGCTCCCCATCTGGCATCAATTGAAATGGATGGCTCTCGTCTAGGAGAAGCCCCATGTTTTGACAAGCTTCTGGGCTTGACCGTCACTCCTGATCTGAAATGGAACACGTGCATAAAGTCTGTTGCCAAGGTCGCTGGAAAGATGGTGGGATCTTTCTATCGCTCCAGAAGATATCTCACTACTGATGCAATTCTCTATCTATATAAAAGCCAAGTACGTCCAAGGATAGAATACTGTTGCTATATCTGGGCAGGAGCTGCTAAAAACAGCCTATCCTGCCTTGACAGAGTACAAAATAGACTTCATGGTTTAGTGAGGGATGCACTTTTCTCTTCCCTGCAAGCTCTCTCCCACAGAAGAGACGTTGCAAGCCTATCTTTGTTTTATCGTTATTTCCATGGCAGGTGCTCGTCTGAACTCCAATCTCTGGTCCCCCCTCGCCAATCTTTTATGAAAAACACCCGTCTAGCTGAAACCACTGTCAAAAACTTTCCCCACTCTTTATCTATGCCTAAATCAAAACGTAAATTCCATGAACAAAGCTTCTTTCTTAGAACTGCACGCCTGTGGAACTCTGTTCTGTCTGCCTGCTTCCCTCCTGACTACAACTTGGATGTCTTCAAGTCCAATGTAAACAAAATCCTGATGAACCGCCGCCTTAAGTAGACACTTTAAATATCCACACTAACGTACTGTACTTACAATAACCCTTATCCCTGAGTGGCTTCCTGGCCTTGATAAGTGGTGACCACCTTGTAAAAAAAAATGACCAAACAACGTGCATATCGATACTGTGGCCTGACATGCCTCACGTGTCTAAACATGCACTGTTCCTCACATGTTTACAAAGACTGATTTCTCGAAGCTAATTTCGACTAAACTACTTTACAAATATGTTTGACATTTTCTATTGTTCGGATCTAGATAACCTCAATTTTAATTTCATTTCATTAAGAGAAACAAAATTGCATCGTCACAGTCCTTTTTTCAACAACATTACTAACAACGCATTCTTTTTCAATAACATATCTGTATTATTTATTTTAACTTATGATCGGAATTCTCAATTCCAAACCTAGCTTCCCAGGTTCGAATTCTCGACTATCCTATCTCATATTTACTCACTTACAAGAATAGGCGACTGTTCCTTAACACTCTTAGATAGATTTCACATCTGAATGCTTCCAATAAGTATCGAAAAATTGATAATTGAAAACATCTGATAAAAGAAGGAGCGGTCCAATTTGGACTAAAGTTAACACCCTTATACAGTCTAACATCGCATACATTTAAGAATTTTTATCACTAAACAAACAGAAGAGCCCAGCATATAAAATCAACAGTAGGTTCTTTGATAAGACAGAGGCACAGTAATTGTCTGTATTTTTTTTTTAGATGAGGTGTTTTCATTGATTGAGATTGTCGGACTGACTTCCTTATTTTGGTTGTAATCGTCACAACGTTTCGGCCGTTTTGCCCTCCGGCCTTCATCAGGTGTTTTGTATCGAACTGGGGAACCGTTTGTTAGGAGTCTCGAACCTAACCCTTTATTATTATTACGGGGGTACCGTGTTCGGGCTCCAGCTAGGCTCTGGGACATAGTTGCTGATTCTCTGTTTTGAATGTTACTTTTTACTGCCTTCGTTCAGGATTGAACTCAGCACCTTTGGGTAACTGTAAACTTTAATACAACGTCTAGGACCACTCGGCCATATGTCACGATTACAACCAAGATGAGGAAGACAGAGGCACATTCGAAATGAATGTATTTGTTTAGAGCATGATCCATGATACTTAAGTTTTTTTTTTAATTTAAACTAATTTAAACCATTATATATAAAAATAATACTAGAGCAGCTAATCAATCGAATTGGTTGAAAAAATGGAAGATTTTGCCGATTTGGTTGACACTAAAAGTATTGGAAGTGTGGAACATTCGTTTATCCTTATTCAATCTCGGACAATATCGAGTGTCTCTGCTAGACATTATTATTATGAGAAACACATTGTGAACATAGCAACTCTATAATTCCTATATTTCAATGTTAGCATACAATTTTATATTGATAGAATTTGCACTCAAAATTGATACATTTTTACTAGCACCAAATTTTGCCCCAGTAACACAAGAATTGTTTTTTGATTCTAGAAATGTGTGTGTGTCTCAACTGAAGTCTTTAATCTGCAGTAAGTCCTGTGGCATCAAAGCATATAGAATTCCACATTTCCCTCACCTCACGATGATACTCTTGCATTCACAATTCTTTCTGAACTTTGTGATCAGAATAATAACCTGACCCAATCATACAGGTTTTCACTTCATAGCAAAAGCTGATTAGAAGCTAAGATTTGAAGTATAGAGAGAGAAAGAGAGTTAAGTGACAGCTGTACACAGTTATTGTGGAGTTGGAGCCGAGACTTGAAGACAGCAGGCTCAGACTTGTAAGAATGCTCAGAGTCAGAGTCAGATTGTTTAATATACGATAAACTTTTCAGCAACAAATAAAAGCTACAGGGTGCCTTCAATATGTTTCCAGACTTTTTACATATGGGCTTTTTTATTGAAAGTAGATGAAACTTTAATCGCCTTCTCAGTAATCTCCTCCAGCTGCAATGCACTTGTTGTGCCGTTCCAATAACTTCTGGAAGGCACATGGAAGTCCTCTTGTGTGAGTGTATCGATGACCCTCGACACAGCCTCTTTCATCTCCTCAATTGTCTCATAACGACAGCCTCTAAGGTTTCCCCTGAACTAAGAGAATAACCAAAAGTCACAGTGATCAAGGTCTGGAGTATAGGGAGGGTGAGGAACTGTCTTGATGCCCAACTGTGACAAAGATATAGTTGCGGACTACATCCTTGGAACAAACTTTGCGTAAATCTTCCACATCTCCAGTTCCTCAAGAATAATTGTGTGCACAGTTCACACACTAACATCAAACTATGCACTTATTGTCTCAATAGACACACGATGGTCCGTATCTATGAAATTCTTTATTTGGCCAATCAACTCTGGTGTTCTGACTTCTCTATTCCTCTCACACCTCTCATCATCCGTCACAGACTCCCTGCTTTCCTTGAATCTCTTGTGCCACTCAAAAAACTGATTCTCGCTTTATGCGAGATTGGCCAAAAAGCAGACTGAAGCATTCCATACATTTCTTTGGCATTTTTATCCAAGTTTAAAACAGAATTTTATTACATATCGTTCTTTCTTTATTGTCCTCACATCAAGATTGCATTTTTGAAATTGACCAGTTGTGACAATCAGACTTTTGTAGGGTGTATTCCGATTCCTCCTGTAGCTGTTCATTTAAACTTGAAATCATAAAAATTGGTCTGCCATCTCATAAGATGGATAGCAATAACATACTGAATTGTAAAGTGTCTACAGCAACTTTAAATGTCTGTACAAAATCAAAAAAAATCTGGCAACTCGTATATTAAAATTCCTAAAAACAATTAGACTGTACTGGAAAATCTAAAAAGTAGAATAATAAGCACCCCTATTCTACAAAAAAAGAAGGTTTCACAAAGCAGAAACATATCTACAATCTTGCGTTTGTCTAAGAATATGAAATCTGTGATCCTTCACCCTGACATAAAACCAAACTGATATTCATATATGCTGATTTAAAAAAAAAATAGAAGTTTGTCTTAAAATGACATATACACATAATTAAAATCCATACTGATACTAATGATTACGCTAAACACACACACGCACACACACACACACACACACACACACACACACCACACACACATACACACACACACACAACACACAAAAAAAAAAGAAAAAAAAAGAAGCAAAATAGTCAGATTGGATATTGGAAGACATTAACATGAAAAAGTCAATCGGATATTTCGGAATATTAGGAGTCGGGTTAGGGTTAGTGTTAGGTTGGAATTCTAGGAGTCAAAGTCAGGATTTTTAAAAATCATATCTCCTCACTTCACAACCTTGGTCATATCTGTTATCAACCACAATCTCCCTTCCAGCACACACTCTCAATGCAAAAGTGGGATATTAAGAGACGAAATGGTGATTGGAAGCTCAACTCCCATGTTTAGAATCAGGCTCAGACTTGTAAATATGCTCAGAGTTAGAGCCAGAGTCAGATATTTTAATATCTGAAGAATATGTTCAACTAGTTTATCCATAACATATAAGAAAAAAAGATGGAGTAATGTCTTTTGCAAGGTGATGAAAGAAACACGAAAATGAGTTTACAAACTCATTTTTCATGTTAATCAGAAGTTTATTCAAGGCATTCAGAATTTGTTCTTCTCCTCATCTTTCCGATTTCCATGAATCAAAAATCAAATATTTTTATAGGGATGTTCGTTTGATAACCTAAAGTGTTAATCAATCAAAAAAAGACCATTTTTAAAGAAGGCAAGAAGTTCCTGCAAGTTAGTAAAAAGGTAATAAATCAAAAAGTGGCTCGTTTTTCTTTCTTTCTTTTTATTTTACTTACATCAATCTATTGTGTACGTTGTTTCTTTATGTATATGAGCCTTTTATTTAACCTTTCTTCTTTATTTATAGAACGTTTTTCAGCACCCTCAAGAAACAAGTGATTTCCAATCCCGGCGGGAGGTGGGAGAGTGGGGGAGCAGTTTGCTGTTCATTTTTGTTTCTCTCTACTTATCCTACTTGTACCGAGTCGACCCCTTTGATCATGTCAGTCTTAAAAACGAATCTTAGTAATCTCTTCACTGATTGACCCCGTTGGTGGATTAATAAACTGACTTCCGTCCAGAATCGAACGAGTTTTAACCTTCTGTTTCAGCTTCCACTTCAACTTAGCTTGACTTGGCTCAACTGACATCACCCGCTCGGCTATCTTCTCTCTTCTCCACCATCACGGACACGCCCCACTCTGCGCCTTTTTTTTTTTTTCTAATTCTAGTTAATTAGTCTGCACTTCATGAACTACTCACCTGAAAGCAAGAACAAAGGCAGGGAAATGTGCAAAAGATATAATGAAGGGGAGGTGGCCAAAGTATAGAAGGTTGGATGATGATGATGATGATGATGATGATGATGTGTAGAAAGAAGGAGGAGGAGAAGGAATACAGGTGAAAGGAAAAGAGAAAAAAAAATGAGTTTCCACTAGATAGGTGGGGGTTAGGAAATGACCCTTTTTATTAGATGAGCCGGCACAATATCATGAAAGAAGACAGTCTTAAAAAAAAGATTAATTAAAAGAGAGAGAGAGAGAGAGAGAGAGAGAGAGAGAGAGAGAGAGAGAGAGAGAGAGAGAGAGAAAGGGTGAAGAGGGATAAAAAAAGAAAGAAAGAAAGGAAAATTAGTCGTGAAAAGTGTTTATCAATATTTTAATTAGGATGGAACAAAAGCGCTGACTATTCAAATAAAATTGGTTTCGTTTTCAACTAATTAGTGTTGCTTGTTAAGAAAAGCTTTGCCTTATCAATTCCAAGACAAGTCTGGCACAAGGTGAAATTAAAAAAAAAAATCGTTTTGATCATATAATGACTGAAAGCAAATTTATATTTATATACATATACACATGTTAGTTTATGAACTAGTGGACAAGCATATAAACGCATTATTAAAACTGAACCTAGATTAACCAAGGTTAATTTTCCATTTTGTCTGCATTTCAGAGTCACTCCCTAATATATCACTACTATTATATAAAAAGAAACTCTGTGTGTGTGTGTGTGTGTGTGTGTGTGTGTGTGTGTGTGTGTGTGTGTGTGTGTGCGTGTGTGTATGAAGGAGAGAGAGAGGGAGAGGGAGAAAGTTCCCTATGAACTCGAAAACAGCTGAGCTGATTTTATGAAATTTTACAAAAAGGTAATTCATGTACCTGGCAGTGTTTATAGATAATTTTTGTATTAGAACGTCTTTGATAAGTATGTATAATCGAAATAAACTGATGAAAGAAGGAACAGCCAAAACTCTTATCAAAACGGTACAGTCCGATTATGACCAAAATTAACATTTTACACAGCCTAATATCACAAGTTCACTTGAGAAGTTTTATGACCGCACAAACGAAAGGGCCTGGTGTATAAAATCAATAGTATGTTCTTTGATAAGACAGGGGCGCGTTCGAAATGAATGTTTGTGTTTAGAGCACAATAGGTTCATTATACTTGACTTCTTGTATTATCAACTTTAATTCAAGCCATAATATCTAAAATAATTTTATGAAATTAATAGTAGGCGCTCTATATTGAAATACAGATTACAATGTATTGTGGACTAAGTTACTGCATGAAGCATCCGAAACTTCCACTAGATTTAATTGAAAAAGTAGACGGTTTTAGGCAACTTTAACATTCATTAATCATTATTCAATCCCGGGCAACGTCAAGTCTCCCTGTTAGTAAACTATATTTATATCAAAACATATTAGGCTTATTTATTTCAATTTTTAATATTTTATTTTAATGATACAACCAAATATGTTCATACTGATCGGAACTTTCATTTATTTGGGTGTCATTAATTTTATAAAATTATCTGTAAATAATCGTTTCACTCAAAATTTAAAATGCCAAAGTCAAGTATCATGGTCCAATTGTGCCTTAAACAGAAACATTAATTCCGAACGTGCCCTGTCTTGTCAAAGAACCAACTGTTGATTTTATGAAATTATTTTTACAACCTTTAATGTACAAAAGTCAAATATCATGGTTGAATTGTACTTTAGAAAGAAACATTCATTTCGAACGCGCCCTGTCTTATAAAAGAATCTACAGTTGATTCTATAGGCTGTGCATTTCTGCTTGTGTGGTGATAAAACTTCTCAAATGTAATTGTCATGTTAGGTTGTAAAAACGTGTTAACTTCGGTCAAAATCGAACTTCCTTAAATTTTAGTTGAGATTAGGTTTTTCATGATGGTGATGATGATGATGCCTATATAAAACAATCTTTTTGGTTTATTTTCTTAATCAATAAAGTGTGACTATGCTCATATGCAATAACTTTCTTCAACTTTGGAATATATTAAACTAGCAAGGCCACCCAGCGTTGCTCGGGACCGTATAAAAAATTTTTGAACATACCTGTTATTCTTAGGATAGAGGGACTTTTGATGTCTATGTATCATTTGGCATCTTGAACAAAAGAATATTTTACCTATCCTAGGACGGGTATTATATGTATGAGATAATTGCACGTTCCATAGAACAGGAAATTTACAGAACATATATGGAAAAATATCTCCTTGCCTAGGGCGGGTAATGTACAATACATATTTAAAATAATTTACATAATTTTCTGCTGTGCAAACTTTTCTGTATGTCACGGGTAAGAGATTTTGTTTTTTCATCAGAGTGCTATAGTGAAGAAGTACCTTATTTCTCATTACTACCTGAATATATTACATGATTTTTGGTTTTAATAACTTTTATGCACGTCACATGTAGGATTTCCTTTGTTTCTTCATATGAGTACTATACTGCACAAGTGCCTTATTTCTTGGGTAGGATAATGTACAAGTACATCATTTCTAAGATGTAGATGAAACTACTTGATAATTTTACATAATTTCCTGTTGTGCTAACTTTTCCGTGTGTCACGGGTGAGAGTTTGTTTGTTTTTACATCAGAGTGCTATAGTAAAGAAGCACCTTATTTCTTATATAAATTCCATACTACTTGAATATATTACATGATTTTCGGTTTTGATTTATGTACGTCGCAAGTAAAATTTCCTTTGTTTTTCACATCGGTACTATACTGTACAAGTACCTTATTTCTTGGGCACTATACTGTACAAGTACCTTTTTCTAATTTATAAATGAAAGAACTCAATACTTTTATGAAATTTTCTGTTGTGCTAAATGTTTTATACATCAGGGGGTAAGAATTTGTTTTTTTGTTTTTTATCTGGGTGCTATAGTGAAGAAGCACATTATTTTTTAGATGTAAGTTATACTACTGAAATATTTAACGGGATTTACGGTTTTAATAACTTATGTACGTCACAGGTAAGATAGTCTTTGTTTTTTCATGTGAGTACTATACTGCACAAGTACCTTATTTCTTGGGTAGGATACTGTGCAAGTATCTTATTTCTAATATAAAGATAAAACTACTAGATGATTTTACATAAGTTTTTCATATGTCAAATTCCTTATTTCTTGGATAGAATCCCTTGTACACATAAATACATTAACAAAGTAAGTGAACATTGTATGTGGATTTTGGAATATGACATCTATACAAACATATATATTATATATATATATAATTCATAATGATCAATTAATTAGTTTTGGAGTTGATCCAAGACACAAAAAGATATAATCATATACACATAATTAAAATTAATAATGATCGGTTAATTAGTTTAGGAGTGAATCCAATACATACATATATATAAACATATACACATCCTTAAAATTCATAATGATCGGTTAATTAGTTTAGGAGTGAATCTAATACGTAGAAATATATAAACATACACACATAATTAAAATTCATAATGATCGGTTAATTAGTTTTGGAGTGAATCCAATAATAGAAATACATAATCATATACACATCCTTAAAATTAATAATGATCTGTTCATCAGTTTTGGAGTGAATCCAATACATACAAATATACAGACATATATACATAAATAAAATTAATAATGATCGGTTAATTAGTTTAGGAGTGAATCTAATGCACCGAAATATATAATCATATACGCATAATTAAAATTCATAATGATCGGTTAAATAGTTTAGGAATGAATTGAATACAAAATTCTATATTTACGTGATTATTGGAATGTAACAAATAAGCGGTTATATAATGTATCCTATATATTTGGAACATGACATTTTCGTTATGTACAACAAAAACATTTTTTCCGTATTTTTTTTTATATAAAAGTGTTCTTGTATAATTAGTACGTAACATTTAAAAGTCCAGAATATCGGATTGTAACAAAAAAAAAAAAAAAAGAAAGAAAGAAATGGTGGAGCTCGAACCCGCAATATTGGTGGTAGTAATAGATGACGCTACGCGTTGCACCAAAGAAAACACTGCGTTAATATTGTGGTAAATTTAATAAATAAATAAACCTCTGTTACAGATCGTGCGCATGCGCAAACGACGCCATTGTCGCTATGCTCGTTGTCATTTCTTTCAAGTTTGAACCCCTTTCAGGTCTGGAGTATAAAATTTCAGTTTATGAATATCGAAATAAATAAAATAACGTTTTTTGTTGTTTATTTGTTTGTAATTAATAAAATGTTCATGCACAAAGTTTCGTCAACATTGGAATATATTTTTTAAAAAAAGTCATGACAAAATTCTTCCTGTTGTTTTTCTACAAATTACCAAAATGTGAAATGAAAATTGTTTCTTTGCTTTTTCGGTAAAGAAGTTTGATTAAGTGTGGGTATTTTTTTAGCTCTGCACAAAAATAATACCTCGTGAAGCAAATTTGAAAAAACACACGTAACAGAGTGAGAACGCCCGTATAGTGGCTGTCTGCAAATGCCGAGCAGTGTTAAAAGTGACGTCACGGTAAGGAAAAAGAAAAATATTAAAAACAAGAACGTGTGCACAGACCAACGAGGACGATCACGTTAAAGACACGATAAGTTCTATTAACAGGCAGACAATCTCATTAAGCTCATTATAATTTTAACACAATTCATTCACGGCAGAAGCCTTAAATCATTTACAACTATATTGAATGTCCGGCGATTTCCGCTATGTTGCTATTGGTTCCCCGAACTCACTAGTATTTCAAAGATCTATAAAGGGTGATAACTCTTACTTTCTTTATTTATAATTATTCCCCCTTTTATCGCTATAACTAGGTACGTGCAAAATGAATAACCGATGCTCAAAATGTATACATTTTTGACCCTTTTCTTTTCTTAAAAATTCACCAAAAATCAGAAGATTTACCAATTTTAATGTTATTTTTAGTATTTACCGATCATGATAATGAACTTATTATTATTATTATTATTATTATTATTATTATTATTATTATGAATCTTAGTGTTATTTTGTTTAAACTAAAAACACCTTTACTAAAGTTATTGTTTTCAGCAGTAAAAAAATGAATGAATTCATTTTTGATTATTTTATGAAAATAAACATCGTAAATTGTAGCAATAAAAATAAAAAGATTCAGGATCATTACGAAAAAAAAAACTAAAATCAGTATTAATTAATCAATACTAACAATATTAACATTAAATTAAGCATTGTTTATTTAGTATTTTCACATACAAAAATATATTTGCAAAAAAGACTTCTCTTTTTTTTTTAGATTTCGCACAATTTTTATATGTAAGGTTTTGATATTTTTTTTTTGCTTAAATGAACGTGTAACATTCAGTGTAACATAATTTTTATATAGTCTTGAAAAATATTTCTTTTTCTAAATTAAAAGCAGGAACACAGAAAAAATAATTAAATTTAAAAAATGGTAAAAATTATACAAACGTTCACAATAGGAATATACTGATGCACAGTTGTGAAAAAACAGCACTCCCTACATCCCTTCAACTATCTGACGTCATTTTCAGACAGCCTTCTGACTTTCTGACATTTTGGGCTTCGTAGAACGCATTTTTAAACGAATTTGTTTTTTTTTTTTTTTGCTTGTGAAGCCAGAATCTCTTGCTTTTGGAGGCTAATTAAGCCGTTTTTTTTTAGAAACACGATTTTTTTTATTTAATTCAGTATCTTAGAACTTTAGTAATTATCTTTGAAATAGTCCCAGAAAATTAGTATTTCTCTTTCAAAAGATTTTTACAATGAATTTATTTAATTTCAAAATTAAGCTGAACTTGTCAGTTTCCGCATGTCGCTGTGAAAAAATGTTTTCATTATAATTTTTTCACGCATACAAATATTTTCTTTTTCCTTTTGGAAATTAACTTTAGGCTATCATCTTTCAAATACAACAAAAGTAGTTAGAAACCTACAAAGAATCATGATAAACCGACTTTCAAAACTATTTTCCCCTATCTTTTTTTTTCGCTATTATTGTCTATACCTAGCTATAGCAGAACCTCAGTATAGCCAGTTTAATTATTATGGATAAATTAGTCAACCATGCTGATAAGCCGTAGATACAGAGAAACACGTGTTCGTGGATGACTATTTTATCTATAATAATTAAGCAAATACATAGAACAATGAATAAATGTATAGATATGTTTATATTTATATGTGTAGATATTTACATAGATGTATACATACGCGTCATTAGAATGTGGGCCGTTTAGAATGTAAGGCAGACAATTCTTCCAACAAAACTCTCAGGGGGAATAAGATAATCTTATATAGAGATATTTTGGTAAATCAAGGTCAATCTATCAATCAAAATGTAGTATATCTATAAAAGTGAGAATGTGTGTGTGTGTTTGTGCGTGTGTGTGTGTGTGTGCGTGTGCGTGTGAGGACATTTCTCAATCTATATACTTAACGAACTTTTGATTTACAGACTAGTATATAGATATTCAGACATGTGAAAAACTTTTTGACTCAGAAAAAAGGGGTGCTAAGGAATCAGAATTGAAAAATTGGTACTTGGCAGTCATCGGATTTGTCAGCTGTTTCACGAATGTGCATGCGTGGCCATGAAACATGAAAGCTTCTTTATGTTAAGCATAAGTAGGTCTGAAAACACTTTGTAAAGATCACGTTAATCTGGCCTAATGGTTATCGTACTTGACTCACTGTCTTTATGTTTCGGTTTCGATCTCAGCTCGAGTGTTTCTTTTTTCTTTTTTTACTTACAAGATATGAACTATTTAGAAAAAACATAATACTCGCATGCATAGGTCTCAGTTACTGCATTAATTAAAATATAATATTTATGCGTATTTTAAGACCGAGCAACGGATGTCTATGCCTCAGTTTCTTTCCATTTTCTTTTACTTCATTTTTTAAGACAGAATTTACCGTTACGTTTAATATCTACGGTATTTCTGTTTATAATAAATAGGAATTCTCTATTAATCAAAATATTTTAATATTTATGCGTATTTTACGACCGGGAAACACCAGGCGGCCAGCTAGTGACTCTAAAAATGAAGATTTCCAGAAACCGGAAAGAAATGAATTCGTAGAGATTCTTGATAGAATCAGAAGAATTAAGAAAAGAAACGATTCCCAAGACAATTATTTGGAGATGATCAGCCTTTGAGAAAGTTTGACAAAGTCATAGAATTGTTTGAAGAAACCTGCATTGAAGAAAGTTTTAGAAAGTCTTAAAATTATTTTGCGGTGATCTGTCTTTGAAAATGTTCTACAAAGTCAACATTAAAGAGTCCGAATAATCACAGAGGAAGACAATCTTCTATCAAACGTGACCAAAAACAAAAAAGGAAAAATATTGACTTGTATTTTTTGTTAAAAGGAAAACGGTCTCTAATAGTAATGGAATCAAAAGTGGGTCGAGATAAGTCTCTGATTCTTACCAAAGTGTTCAAATCCTTTTGGCTTGTATAATTTTAGAAGGGGGATTAAAGTATTTTTTTTCTGTCATTATCAGTGAAAATTCTAGCCAATTTATCATAATCAGCAACGTAGATAGGTAGTTAGGTAGGTAGATAAGTAGGTAGTGATAATGCTTTTAATAGACACACATGATCTTTCTAATTAAAATGCCTTTTGGTATTATAATACTTCCGATAACTGAGGCAATTTAGACTCTGAGAGTAGAAAGTGGACCTTGTGTTTATATTTGACAACCTCGTAACTCTCACTTTTTCTATTTCCTCTTTTAGTTTTCACATTTCATGAACGCTGTTTCTGACAAAGGAGGAAGAGCTACTGTTTTATGGGTTGGAATATCCTTATAACATTTATCGTTGGATAGTTTTTGACCTTGAAATGGTATTTTAGAATATATTTTTTAGCTCTTTACATTAGGTGGCTTCATGCCTTGCCTGAAGCCATTTCCATATTTTTTTTTTAATACTTTCATTTTTTAAAGTTTGAAACTTGGAAAGATAGAATTAACGTACTTGCTTTCTTGTTTAATCTGCAAAGTTGCCGGTTCAAATCTTAATAGAAGCAATAAAATTGAGGCAATTGTTACCTCTGTTAACGAGAGTGCGTTTTTTTGGTTGTTTGTTTTTATTTTTTTGCTGTTTGGATGCATTGCAGCAATCGAACAGGGGTTAGAACTTGGTTCATAATGCAGGACCTATTAGGTTGGAGATATTTTTTGGACCCTTAGAATGAGAGACTAGTGGCAGATGAACTAGCCCAGATGTGGTAACAACACTCCATGCATAGGTGAATAGTGACTTTGTATAAGTATACAATACTCTCAAGTGTGAGCAATGTTCTAGCAGGGTAGATGGGACTCAGCTTCTTTGCTTGACTAATCTTTGGCAACCTTGGTGAAAATATCGATAATGCTCTAACTTAGAACTTATATAATTTTTTTTTTTGGGGGGGGGGTCTAAGTCAGCATAAAGCTGGGAGTCACGCCTTTGGCAATAACTCTAGTTCTTCCTCATAGACACTCACTATTTCGTCCTTATTGCAGGAAATGAAGTCCCAGGACCTTTACCTCCAACAGTTCATAGTCAAATTTTTATAGAAGTTCAACTCACAGTTTTTTTCTAAATTCCATTTTCATCCCAAACAAGGCACAGTGCCATTTAAATGTAGGGATCTACTATCGGGGACATAAGTTGCAGGAATACCATGTTGGGAGTTAAGTAGAAAGATGTCTGTTCACATTACACTTGAACTACTTGCATGTCAGTACAGTTGGGAAAGCAGGAACCCGAAGGGAATTCCAAAATCTAGCAGTTCTGGGGAGAAACTATGAGAGTAAAAGGTCTTCTTACATCTAGGGCTCACTACAGTGTAGAGATAGGATTTTGCTTATTGTCGGGTTTGTTGGGGATATTTATATCGAGGGTGTTCAAGAGCTTGTAGTTCATCAGAGCACACATTATTAAAATACTTGTAGAACAGGCAGAGGGATGCAACATTTCGTTGAAGGGACAAAGGTTGAAGCTTACATGACAGTTCAGGACTTATCAGGTTGGCGACTCTCTTTTGAACCCTGTCCAAGGACGAGAGACTAGTAGCAGATGTTCCAGCCCAAATGTAACAACAATACTCTGATGAATTAAGGGCAAAATAAATTCACTAATTAATATAATAATAAGGTTGGCGACTCTCCTTTGAACCCTGCCCAGGAGTGTGCTAGCTCAAATGTGACAACAATACTCCATATATGAGCGAATGGTGGCCTTGTAGAGGTACAGGATACTTTCAAGCGAAAGTAACTTTCTAGCATGGTAGAGAGAGCCCATATTCCCTGCAGTGGCCGTGGCAATGCTCTTGATGTATCTGTTCAATCTCATCGAAGAGTTTGAAAGAAGTACTTTCAGCTAATGTATTTATTGAAAGAAACAAGCTTAGTCTTGGCAGCATTGAATGTGACCATCCATTTTTGTCCCCATTCCATTACAGATTGGAGGTTTTCCTCTAGTGTTTCTGTCATTTAGATATGTGTTCATTAATTTGATGTATGACTCTAATAACAGCACACACCACACACCATGCAAAATACTGATCTGATAAGCTTTTTGAAGTTACAAACGTTTCTACTGCATAACTTGGAAATATCTCATACAATATGGATTAGTAAAAAAAAAGGAGAATAGAAAGTAGGTTTTGAGTTTATTTATGTCAGCTTCATAACTCTTGCTTTCCTTTTAGTCCTTACTTTAGTCCTCACATTCCATGAGCGATGTTTCTTACAAAAGAGGAAGGCTTGTTGTTTTCTAAGTAGGAATCTATCAATCTAACACTTGTTATTGGTAAGAGTTTTTTTTTTTACCTTGAAGTAGTATTTCCTTTTTCTTTTTTTAGCTCCTTAAATCCAGTTGCTTCAAACCTTGCTGGAGCAATGAAAATATGTCTAACAAGGCTTTTATCGATCCTAATTTTGTACTGTGGAGTATGCAGTCCCATGACTGAGTTGTGTACTTATTAGCCTGGGTGCCCGGCGTTGTCCGGGTGTTTGGAGGTGTGTGTTGAGCAAAAAAAAAAGTGGTAGTAGGCAGGCAATCCAACCGACACCATGACTTGCAAAATGTCTCGCAAAAAATGGCCCCTCCTTGTAGAAACTGTCCAGTTAAGAGTGAAGAAACTAATGTTTTTGGGCCAATTTTTCGATATTTGTTGTTCGAGACATTGAGCTTCAAAATAATACCGATCTTGTGAAAATCCGTCGTCTCTGTCGAAAGATTTAGGCATACATACATACATACATACATACATGATGATTGTTTGCAACGTCTTGTCAGACGAGTGTCACTCCTCAGACAATTAAAGTCCATGAACCCAAAAATGCCTTTTTTTAGTCCTACCGGCGAATTCACACGCTCAAGCAGACATGACACTGAAGACGGTTATTGGTATACATACATATCATATATATACATACACGCACGCATACATATATACACATACACACACATACACACATATATCTATAAACATACACACATATATACATATATACATACATAATACACATATATATAGATACATAATACACATACATAAATATACATACACACATGCATACATACACATATATAAATACATATACACACACATATACAAATACACATATACATACATATACATATACAAATACGTACACATATATGCACATATACATACACATACATATAACTACATATGCATATACATACACATATATGCGCATATACATACACATACATATAACTACATATACATATACATACATATATATGCATTTATGCACACACATACATATATGCATATATACACATACATATACATACATACACACACACAAAATATACATACATTTATACATACAAACACACACAAACATATATGCACACATACATATATACATACATATACACATAGATATACATACATATACATAGATGTACATATATAAACATACATACACATATACATACATATACACACGGATACATATAATGATGGCAAATCAATTTTTACATGCTTCCAGCATTTCAAGACTACACACGTCACAACTTTTCCAGAATTTTAGCTTTGTACGATTTAACTATCTCTCTTTCGGTTCAAAATGTTGAGATCCAGCAACAATCAAGAGCCAGATAGCCAGCAACAAGTTAAACTGCAGACCAGCTTAATGCGGGTACTGGTCTTCTGCTTAATGGTTTTTTAAATCAGAGATTTGCTTCTCCTAGAGGGGCTGCCTTCACCACAGCTTACGGGAGCCCTCTCCACCCCACATACACACGGAAATAGACACATGCATGCACACATACATGCATACACACAGATTGCACGCAAAGATACATACACATATGCACACACATGCAAACATACACACATAGAGGCACACATATTAGCATGTACTTACATATGCATATACAAACGTACACATACACATACATATAAAATACACATGAAGGAGCGTTTCAAAAGTCATACATCCTCAATGATCAGGATGAAGGTGATGGGTACAATTCAATGAGTTTGACATGAATAAAAAAAAAAAGAAAAACAACCCCAAACAAATAATCTGTAGAAGAGGCAGTCACTCGTGTAAGAGTTTGTGTAACTTTCCAAAAGGAATGGACGTAGGAATCAGACGAGAACAAAATCCAACAGATCAGTACTAAAACGCTTGGACTTTTTTTCATAAATAAAATGTTTGTTTATAAGACACACACTTCTGCTGTAGATAATGATGATGATGGCAAATTTCCCACATTAATTTACAAATAAATGGACGTAGGAATCAGACGACAACAAATATCCAACTGAACGCCCAGACTTTTGCTGTAGATAATGATGATGATGGCAAATTTCACACATTATTTTACCAATAAATGGACGTAGAAATCAAACGAAAACAAATATCCATCCATACATACATACATGATGATGATTGCAACGTCTTGTCAGACGAGTGCCACTCCCTAAGACATGGGCCCAAAAATGGTTTCCATTGCCACAGAACCATTTTAATAGACAAATGCCTGAGGGAGTATCTATAAACAGATGATGTTACAGAGTTTTAGCTTTGTAAGACAGCTAAGTCTCTCTCTCGGTTCAAAATATCAAGCAAGAGCAAGATAGCCAGCAACAAGTTAAACTGCAGACCAGCTTAAGGTGGGTACTTGTCTCCCGCTTTATGTTTTTTGAATCAGAAATTTGCTTCTCCTAGAAAGGTTGCCTTCACCATGGCTTACGGGAGCCCTCTCCACCCCCACACACATGCATACACACAAACACACACGGTGCTAGTTGGCCGTTGACCCCAACAAAAGGGTTCATCCGCCCTTTGGAAGGTCTTGTTTTTAATCCTTCAGGGAGACTAGCCGCCCTCCTCACCAAACAAGTCTGGTGGGGGAACCAGTTTAGTCGCCGGTGACCTGACCATAAGGCGGGTAGTACTGGGTTACATGGTACCAGTAGCATATGACATGACCTGACATACATACATCATGATTGTAACGTCTTGTCAGACGAGTACCACTTCCTCAGATACGAGCCCAAAAATTACTTCCATCGCCACAGGACCATTTTAATAGACAAATGCGTGAGGGAGTATCTATACACAGATGATGTTACAGAGTCTTAGCTTTGTACGACAGCTAAGTCTCTCTCTCGGTTCAAAATGTTGAGATCCAGCAACAAGCAAGAGCAAGATAGCCAGCAACAAGTTAAACTGCAGACCAGCTTAATACGGGTACTGGTCTCCCGCTTTATGGTTTTTTGAATTAGAGATTTGCTTCTCCTAGAAAGGTTGCCTTCACCACGGCTTACGGGAGCCCTCTCCACCCCAACACACATACACACAAACACACACGGTGCTAGTTGGCCGTTGACCCCCAAAAAGGGTTCATTCGCCCTTTGGAAGGTCTTGTTTTTAATCCTTCAGGGAGACTAGCCGCCCTCCTCACCAAACAAGTCTGGTGGGGGAACCAGTTTAGTCGCCGGTGACCCGACCATAAAGCAAGTAGTACTGGGTTACATGGTACCAGTAGCATATGCCATGACCTGACATACATACATACATGATGATGATTGCAACGTCTTGTCAGACGAGTGCCACTCCCTCAGATATTTAAAATCCATGAGCCCAAATGCCTGAGGAAGTCTCTATACAAATATGATGTTACAGAGTCTTAGCTTTGTACGACAGCTAAGTCTCTCTCTCGGTTCAAAATGTTGAGATCCAGCAACAAGCAAGAGCAAGATAGCCAGCAACAAATTAAACTGCAGACCAGCTTAATGCGGGTACATACATACATACATACATACATGCATACATTTAAACAGACAGGTGAGATTTATATTGCAGATGTATTTTGGTCACAGTACAATTTATATACAGTTAGTCAACACCCTCTAACACCATCTACACACACACACACTCAGCTGTACAAGTCCGGAGTTGCAGTTAACTTTAAGATTGCACATGACTGGCTGTTTTAATTGTTCTTCCAGTTTCGAAAAACTTAGTCATCGTTATCAGAAAATGGTAATTCTTGTTTGTCCTCCTGAGAGTGTCAAACTTTCATTACATTTTTCATTTTAAGTGACTGAAATAGGAATTGATTTTAGAGGAAAACATTTAGTTTCGAATGTGCCTCTATCGTATAAAAGAATCAAACCCTTATTCAACTTAATTACTTCGAGATAAACAGGGGAAAAAAAAGAATACAAATTATTAAAATATAGTTTTTAAAGTAAGAGTATACAGTTTACATCAGATATCGTTTGTTCACTGTCTAGCGTTGCTCCATCTTCTTTATGATTGTCTTTGTTTTGATCTCGTGATTGCCACAATCAGTAGATCTCAATAATAATAATAATCCCTTGCCTTCCGCACCCCCTATCTTTGCGTGTGTGTCACCATAAACTGATGCCACACAAAATAAGTTAAGGAGGGTCAAGGAGGATGGAATGACCGAGAAGTGAAAGCACTAACCAAACCTCTGCTGGATGAGTGCAAGGAGGACTGGGACCTTGAGAGGCTTATTGTTACCAAAATTTCAGTGAAGTCGCTGCCAACCAGATCAATGTTAAACGGCTGTTGCAATAACGCAAATTCAACTGCAAAGGTTACGGAAAGAGGTGACGTGTACTGTTAATCTGAGGAAACTTGTCACACAGATGCCAGAGAATGCCACAAGAGAAATCTTTGATGATGGCATGTATGACTACTCATAGTGAGTAAATAATAATAATAAGAAGAAGAAAGAAAAATCCTGTCTAATCGTGGACTTTGCAGTCCCAGCTGACCACAGGGTGAGTATGAAAGAAAAGGAGAAACGAAGCAAATACACAGAGAGTTAAAAGGGATTTGGATGATGAAGAAAGTCCAAATAGTACCGATAATAGTAGGAGCACGAGGAACAATCCCGAAAAACTTCGAAAAAAGAATGTCAGAAATTGGAATCAGAGGAATAACTGCAAAAGTACAACGACTAACGATAATGAAAATGACTGAAATATTAAGGAAAACCCTTGAATGCGGAGAATAATACAAGACAATATAACGAATAAGCGTAACAGGGAATGAAGAACACCGAAACTGCATATCTACAAGTTCTACACCCCCCATCATGCACTCCCCCCATTGTTTCTTCATCGACCCCCCCCCAAAAAAAAATGATACCAAAGGGCCGAAAAGGGTCAATAAGGACTGAAAGACCGAGGAGCGAGCGTTAACCAGACCTCGGCAGGACAAGCGCAAAGAGAACTGGGACCTTGGGGAGGCTGAGTGCCACTCAAATTCCAGCATAAACCAATGGCGACTACCAGCGGGAAATCAATGGTAAGCGGCTGTTGCGATGATGCAAATTCATTTGCAAATGCTATCGAAGGAGGTGGAGAGGTCTGGACGTCTGGGGAGACTTGTTGTCCAGAGAATACCACAGGTTTCCAATCAGATCGTTTGTTGACTTGTGTGAAAGCTCCATGTGAGCCAATAATAATAATAGGCTCTTTGGACAAAGAAATGAAACAATATGCGAATGAAGCAAACTAGTCTAAGAAGAATCTAAAAATAAACACGATTAAGTGGGGAAGGCAGTACACATATGCAAACAACTGCATCTTGTACACCTAGACAAATCATACAAGCACAAACCGGCAGTTGTATTTGACAATGAAAGTCACAAGATTCTATAGGACATGGATATAGAAATGAATAAACCCATTCAAGTAAGAAGACCGGATGTCATAATAGTTAACAAAAAGGAAAAGTCCTGCCAGATTGTAGATTTTGCCATTCCAGCAGATCACAGAGTGAAGATCAAGAAGATGAAAAAGCGGAGCAAATGCCCGAAACTGGCCAGAGAACTAGAGGGAGATATGGAAGATAAAGAAAGTTAAAATAACACCAATAGTAGTAGGAGAACTAGGAACAATATAAAAAAAAACCTTGAAAAAAAGAATGAACGAAATTGGAATCAGAGGAATGACTAAGAAGATACAACAAATGGCAATAATGAAAACGGCTGGAATATTCAAGTAAACCCTTGAGTGCGCAAGTCGGACATATAGAAACTTTTACAGCTGTAAAACACACACAAAAAAAACCCACATGAAAGCAAGAAAACTGAAACTATAATTTAAAGTTAACCCTACACACCCACATAAAAAATGGAGGGATTACCAAAGAGTTGAAGAGGGTACAGGGGGGGATGGAAAATCGGAGAGAAAGCACTAACCAGACCTCTGCTGGATGAGTGCGTAGAAGACTGGGGCGTTAGGGAGACTTATTACCATCCAAATTCAAGTGAAGACTAATAGTCGCTACCAACAAGAAAGCAATGGTAAACTGCTGTTACAATAACGCAAATTAATCTACAAAGTTTATCGAAAGAAGTTAAGAATACTGGAAATCTGGGGAGACTTGTTGTCACTCAGACTCCAGAGAGTACCAAAGGTTGTTCTAAAAGAGAAATCTTTGATGATAGCCTGTGTGACTACTCCTAGAGAGTAAATGATAATAATAATAATAATAATAATAATAGAACGAGACTCTATATTTAATCTACAGTGGTAGGATGTTCTCGTTCCGTCAGCCATAACTCGGTAAAAGTTCTAAGTAATTCGCAATTGTATTTTGACTGCGGATTGAACCTTCAACATGTAACTTAAACCTGAATTTACCAAGTACTTTATCCACTATGCCATGAGTCCTTGTAAGGAACGAGAGCTTTCTAACCCCAAGTTTATTAACTTTTTTTATAAAAATCGGTTCAAGAAAGGCATGAAGCCACTTTTTGTTAGAAGCTAAAAAATAGTACACCAAGGTCAAATCTTGCCAATAATAAGTGTTAGATGGAGTAGACTATGAACCAGAAAACAGCAATTGTTCCCTCTTTGTCGGAAACATCACCCATGGAGTGTGAGGACAAAATAAGGGAAGAGAAAGTTCCGCTGCTGTCGAAAGTAAACACAAAAACCACTTTCTACTCTCTTTCATTTTAAATTCCATGCAGATGCCCGAGTTCGACAGAAAGATTCACAAGTTTGACACATGAAGAAAGTCGGAGGTTACATCGACTAAAACGTTATGAAAATAACATTCCATATGAAAACAGCAGTTTGAAGAATCCACATATGAATCCCCATCTCCAAATTTAAAAAACCAGTAGTTTCCAAGAAAACTTCTCGGGTAAATGCGGTATTGTGGTGATGAATCCCTATTAATCTGTACTAGTCAAAGTGGAACAGACAGACAAATATAGTATAAATTTTCATGAAATCAAACGTAAAAAGAGAGAAAAACATAAACGAATTAAATGCACATAAATCATTTTCCACCATAAATTATCACATTTTAATATTCAAAACTCATGAGTCAGTTTGTATATATTTACAAATTGGTCGCAGAAAATATACTGTGATAATACAATCAGAAAGTTCTAGATTTTACAAAAGCAAATATTTAATGTACAAAATAATGTGATATAGTTTAGAAACATAATATTATAACTAATTTAAGTTTCATTCGATATATAACAAAGCCACTGACACGTATCCAAGTGACCAAGCCGTGGTGCAAACATGGCATCACAGCAAGATCGAAAGAAGAGAAGGGAAGAAAAGCTGAGAGGAAAAAATGCATGGCAGAGATTTTTTTTAACCACGTGGAGACAGGACGGAAACTTTTAAACAAGATACAGAACTCATTTATCTTCCGAACGTTTAACAAGATTTTCAGATGACAATATTACCGCTGGCTTGGAAAATACATGTCAGGCGGCTTGGTGTGGAAATGACCAGTAATAAATTTCTTTCCTTTGTTTCTTTGCAGGACTTTCATATGCAACATCTATACATTTATTGTATAGGTTAATATTTTTAAATAACTTAATTCAAGATGTGACTTGCTTAATTAATATTTTCAATATACTTCTCATATAAGCTTAAAAATAAATTAATTTAATCTATTTTTTTAATTAGATACAAATAGACATTTATTTAAACTTAATCATTTTAGAAAGATAATTTTCGGGAGAAAATACCTTCGCCATCTTGAATATACTTTTGTTTTCTTTTTGAAAAGGGGAAGTAATTTCTCCCAAAATTAATCAAAGTTGCATACCACCAACAAACTTTATATGCACCGGAGATACCAAAAACTTGGTTGCAAATTAATTATGTAACGAGGTGAGGAATTATAGATGAATAAACTGTTAGACATTTCTCTACTCGAACACACCCGTCTATTTGTTTGTTTGTTTTTCTTTTCTTTGCTCTCATGATTCCGGTCCTTTCCGCATTGCTTTTGGCTTTAAAACTTCCATATATTCCTTTACCAGCAATGCTTCAAGCAAACTACTATTTACTTTAATATATATATATATATATATATATATATATATATATATATATATATATATATATGTTTGTGTGTGTGTGTCTGTGTCTGTGTTTGTGTTTGTGTGTGTGTGTCTTTGTGGCTTGTGGAACTCCTTTCCTGCTTACTGTTTTCTTCCTTTCTATATCCTAGGTCTTTTCAAAACTAAGATATTTCTTTGTTTTACGATAATCATCTTTTATTTTGTTAACTCCTTAAATCAAGTCTTTTGCGTGAATTGATTTCCATAATATATATATACTAGCAATTCAGCCTGGCTTTGCTCAGGCCCTATGTACTGTTTATAACTTTATGTGTATATTTATATATTAAAAAGTGTGCGTATGGTAATGCTTTTCTATAAATTTATATAATTTTTATGTGTATATGTATATATGTATAAAGTGTGCATATGTACGGTAATGGTTTCCTTAACAACAATAGAGAAAAGTTGGTAGAGATTGCAGAGGTCAATATTTTTTTAATTTGACCCCAATTTTGACCCCATAATATTTATTGTTTTGGGTTCAAATAAAATTAAAATGTTTGACCCATGTCCAAGTAAACTACGTCGAAAATTTCAAGTGTTCAGACCCAAAATTGGCTGAGGAGTTTGGTAGAGTGCGCAAAGGTCAATTCTTTCAACTTTGACCTCTTGGAAGCAAAATTTTCGCCCCAAAACTGATTAAAAAGCTTGCTGTGTGTTTGCTTACCTTTTATGTAAAATTTCAAATGTTTAGACCCAAAATTTGCTTAATAGTTTGCTAGAGACCGCAATGCTTTTTTGGAAGCCAAAATTTCAGCAAAAAACGATTAAAAAGCTTGGCCTATATCTGAGTACACTTTATGTAAAATTTCAAATGTTTAGACCAAAAATTGGCTGAGTAATTTGGTAGAGACCGCAGAGGTTAATTTTTTTAACTTTGACCCCAGTTATAACCCCTTTATATTTATTGTTTTGGGCTCAAATCAAATTAAAAAGTTTGATCCATGTCCAAATAACCTATATCTAAAATTTCCAGTGTTTACACCCAACATTGGAGGTGTTTGGTAAAGTTCTCAAAGGTCAAATCATTGAACTTTGACCCCTTAGAAGCCAACTTTCTAGCCGAATACAGATTGAAAAGATTTTACCAAATCTCAATAACCGCTAAGTCAAATCTGTAGACCGAAAATTGACAGAGTTATTTGGTAGGGAAATGTACACAGACAGACAGACACAAGCAGACAGACATTTTCACTTATATATATATATATATATATATATAGGTAATGTTCACGACTTCCGCCATTCAAACACTCTGAATTGTCTAATGTGAGTACGCGAGAATTATTAGTTAATTCCTTTGATTCTCGTGGCAATTATTTGGTAAAGGCTTAGCAAATTGAATCAAAGGTGGCTTCGTGACTGGATCCTACACTGATGATTGCGAAAGCATGAAACACTAGTGTTTGTAGGTATAAAAAAATTATTATTATTTTATATATATATATATATATATATATATATATATATATATATATATATATATATATATATATATTAGCATTTCAGCCCGGTGTGTGGAGGTGTATGTTGTGCAAAAAAAAAAAAAAAAGTGGTATTAGGAAGGCAGGCTCGAACCCGTACAGTGAAAGAGGAAAAGAACGGGTAAAAACATGACTTCTTTGCTGTTACAACTACCGTCAAACTGGAAGTGACGTAGGTTTTCAATTAAGGCTAGACAATCGAAAAGAGGGGATGACTTTCGAAAATATCGGCGAAAAAAGCGACCCCTCCCTGTAGAAAAGTGCCCAGTTGAGGGTGGAGAAATTAATGTCTTTAGCCAATTTTTTTGGTATTTGTCGTTTGAAGGATCGAGCTTTAAACTGATACTGATCTTGTGAAAATCTGTTGCTTCTGTCGAAAGTTTTAGGAAGACATGCAAACATACATACATACATACATTTTCGACCCAAACCGATTAAAGAGCTTGCCCTATCTCTGAATACCCTTTATTTAATTTTACAAATGTTTAGACCAAAAATTGGCTGAGTAATTTGGTAGAGACCGCAGAGGTCAAATTTTAAAAAACTTTGGCCCCTATTATGACTCTTAACGTTTATTGTTTTGGGCTCACATCAAGTTATTAAGTTAGATCCATGTCTAAGGAACCTATATCTAAAATTTCAAGTGTTTATACCCAAATTTGTCGGAGGAGTTTGGTAGAGTTCTCAAAGGTCAAATCGTTAAACTTTGACCCCTTAACAGCCAAATTTCTGGCCGAAAACGGATTACAAAGATTTTCCCAAATCTCAGTACCCTGTATATCAAATTTCGAGTCTGTAGACTAAAAGTTGATAGAGTTATTGCGTAGGGAAATGTACACAGACAGACACACACAAGCACACAAACACACACACATACACGCACACAGGCAGACATGCAGACACTTTTACTTTTATAGATATATAGATAGATGGATAAATACGTTCAAAATAAACGTATCTATTAAGAGCACAATTTAATTATAATACTTGACTTTTGCGTTTTAGACTTGAATTTGAGCAAATAAATACTTTTATAAAATCAACGGTAAGTTCTTTACAATGCAACATAAACTACAATGTATTGGGAACTAAGTCACTGCTAAGACATATGTGAGTTTCCTCTCAATGCATTAGAACGAGTAATAAATCCATTTCATTGACAAAGGGGCGATTCCACCAATTTTTATGACGATAAAAGTACGGGAAGGTCGAACATTTGTTGAATCTCATTCAATCCCGGGTAACGTCGAATCTTCCCTGCTTGTATATATATATATATATATATATATATATATATATATATAATATATATGGATGACGTCATATCATTGTGTATACACATGTATATAGATATGCTATGACGTCATATGTACCGTTATAGAAAATGACGTAATACATGTCATCATACATGATGCCAGATATGACGTCATGGAAGGGCTTAAAAAGACAGTCTTTTTAAGCCCTTCCATGACGTCATCTCTGGCATCATGTATGTATATATGTGTGGGAGTGTGTGGGTGTGTGCGTGCGTATATACACACATCTCAGCGATCAATGGAGCTCCCTTCTCCCCCTCAAAAGGTTACAAAACTTGTGACCCTCGGTCCATGTGGTATGGACAGATAATCAATCGACCTGACAAGACATTAGTAACAAAGGCAATCTCTTGGACTCTGAGGAGAAGAACTATGACACGCCTCCAAGTGACTGACGCTCTCTCTCTCTCTCTCTCTCTCTCTCTCTCTCTCTCTCTCTCTTTGGCGAATGTTTTAGTGGATCATAAAGCCCATGAGTACCTCGAGGCTGGATGTCAGTGGCGTGTAGAGCGTGCACTTGACAGATGGAATTGGGATTCAAGAGGAAAGCATCTGCGATCGCAGACAAGCTATTGTTACGATAAAGTGTCATTAGGAATATTCATTTTCCTATGAAAAGAAGTTGTCAAAATGTGGAGAATGATTTTGACATCCAAATTGAATTTGCACAAAGATACGGCCAAACCAATTTAGACTTTTCAAGCCAGCACACAGAGCATATCTATCTTCTGGCAAATTGTATGAAAAAGAGAGAACGATATTGATAGTTATATATTATTATGTTGCATAATTATATATATATATGTGTGTGTGTGTGCGTGTGTGTGGGGGAATTATTGTTAAATTCAGTGGATTAAAATTAAGAATTTATTGTTTGAAACATGGAATATATGAAAAAGAATTATATTTGTTTTCTTTAATCTATGGATAATAATGACTCATACCATCAGAGGAAATGAAATACAGTAAGCAATATAATAAGTTATAAATAAACATATACTTTTCTCATCAGCACACATATTAAAAACGTTTTAAACATTATTTAAAAAGCATAGATGCACGATATCATACAGCCTAAGCAATCTAACGTTGAAATAAGTTCGATTATTTCCGGGATATTTCTGCCAGATCAGGAAAATAATAATCCAAGGGAAAAACATTGGAAATAATGGAGTAATCCATAACATTTGAAAAAATCCAAAACAATTTTAAATGCGGAAAGTTTCGATAATGTCAATTAATAAGAAATGGTAAATATTTCTGGCAAAATGAAGATCCGTTGGTGTTGAAAATTAGGAAGGTTTCGGAATCTTTGGGAGTGCAGAGACATTGTAACATATTGGAGATATTCAATTGCATTATACATATGCCCGCCGATTACATCCACACGCATACAGATATACAGATATACAAAATTTATATATCTCTAAAGGTGAAATTGTCTGTCTGTCTGTCTGTCTGTCTGTCTGTGTACGTTTCCTTACCAAACTACTCTGTCAATTTTCAGTCTACAGGCTCGAAATTCAACATAAGTGGTATTGAGATTTGGGAAAAACTTTTTAATCGGTTTTCGGCCAGAAATTTGGCTGTCAAGAGGTCAAAGTTCAACAATTTGACCTCTACCAAACTTCTCCGCTAAATTTTGTGTCTAAATACTTGGAATTTTAGATATAGGTTGCTTGGACATGGATCAAACTTTGTAATTAGTTTTGAGCCCAAAACAATAAATTTAAGATGTCAAATTGGGGTCAAAGTTTAAAAAAAAAAAAATGTGACCTCTGCGGTCTCTACCAAATTACTTGGCCAATTTTTAATCTAAACATTTCATATTTTACCTAAAGTGTACTCAGATATAGGGCAAGCTTTTTAATCGGTTTTTGGCCGAAAATTTGACTTCCAAGGGGTCAAACTTCAAAAGATTTGACCTTTGTGGTCTTTAGCAAACTATTAAGCCAATTTTAGGTTTAAACATTTGAAATTTTACATAAAGGGCATTCAGACATGCAGCAAGCTTTTTAATCAGTTTTTGAGCTAAAGTTTATCTGCCAACAGGTCAAAGTTGAAAGAGTTGATTTTTGCAGACTCTACTAAACTCCACCGCCAATTTTGTTTCTAAACACTTGAAAATTTCGATATAGGTTACCTGGACATAAGTCGGACTTTTTAATATATATTGGACGTATGTTTTGTACGTCAAATTTTCCTTTATATATATTCATTTTTATGTATGTGTTGGCATATATAAGTTTTTATATAACTGGCAATTCAGTCTGGCTTTGCTTGGGCTCTATGTCTTGTTCATAACTTTATATATATATATATATATATATATATATATATATATATATATATATATATATATGCACATAAATTTTAGTCAAACTTTATTTAAAGTTTTGGTGTGTCATTTTAAGTAGGAACTATGAACTCTGTGTTTTTTAATACATGGGTGGGGGAAACTTTCATTTCAAACCAGTCGATAAAAAATAAATAAAGATTTATATAAGTTTGATTTACTCGGATAAAATATGATACACATAAAATCAAATACAATTAATTAGAAACTATAATAAAGTAATAGAGAGAAAAATGGATATATTAAAACATTTCTTATAATAGATATAGAAAATATAGAAATTTAAAGATATTAAATATATTTAAGGAAATAATTCACACACACACACACACACACACACACACATATATATATATCCTGATGCGAATAGGAACACAGATTATTGAATCCTGTGGTATCAAGTCTTACAAAATATTTTTGGAGGTGATATTTTTTATATAGGACAATCCCAGCCAAAAAAGGAATAGCTTAATAGTCTTGATAGAGTAAATGAAATCTATAGTTTTTTTGTTTGTTTTTTTAATTTAAATTTCATTCCGAAAAATATAAGTTTTCAAAACAAAAATTTATTATTTGAACAAAGCAGTTTACTCTAGAAGAGTTTTTTCCTTAATCCATGGATTTTCGATGTAGGCTCATCTCCTCAGACCCTACATATTAAATCTAGTTTGAAATAATTTTGCTATTCAGCACATACAAAGAAATATATTAAAGATTAAATCTTTTTAAGGGACATAGATAAAGAAAATAAAGGTTGAAACAAAGAAAGGATATAAAATTATGCTATCCGAGTATAATGGTAATCCTTGAACAGACTGGGATGATGTTGTTAGAATCCAAGTTAGTTGAAGAAATCCACATTGAAAGTAAATTCTAATTTTTTTGATAAAACATCTTTGGTCCTTAGTAATGATCCTTTCGGAATGGATGAGCCAAGAGTCATTCCGCCTCGTTTTTTAGGTGGGATAATCCCTGTATGAGATATCCACTGAAAGATGTTTTCTATTATAGATTAAAATCTAGTCGTAAATCCTCCATGATATTTTTTATAAAAGTCAAGGTAGTTGGAAATTTTCAAATCAGATATTTTAAGGGTTGATTTAAAATAGAGATAAAATAAAATAAAAGTAAAAAAAGATACAAGTGAGTGAGTGCATGGTCCCCCATGAGTGCACAGTGAACAAGGCATAAAAAATGATTATGTTCAGCATTTGCCCCCACCCCACCCCGTTTAGCCCCAAAAGTTCCCAGGGAACGTTAAATCATGGTGAAAATGAACAAACGGTGCAGTTTTAAGCCTTAACATATGTAGGTTGAGTTCTGCATCACACAAAACAAGATATGACTAAGTTCATTATTTGCCCCCCCCCCTCCATTTAGCCCGAAAAGTCCCCAAGCCCTTAACACAATTAAATTTGAGTTCAGCACCATGCAAAACTGCTAAATAGATATACACAGAAATTTTGGACAAATATGGTAAAACAGTCCCAAAAATAGAGTGTTTTATTAGCCCTAAAAGAGCCCCTGGGGCACACCCAAAAGTTATCGCGAAGTATAGACAAACAAAATTATATAGAAATGAGTTTGTTACAACTTTTCAGAAAGTTTTATAAAAATCCATGGTCTCAATTTTTTTAATAAGCACAAAAGTGTCAATTTTAGCCATTTTAACCCGAAAGGCACCCCCTGGGGTGGGGTGGGGAGAGAACCGGAGGTTTCCTGGAAATTTCGCTCTGTTACTTTTTTACTCATATCATGTTTAATGTTTGTGCAAAATTTCAAAAAATTCCAAGACGTAGTTATTGAGAAAATTGCGGACAGACGAATGGACGAATGGACAAAGGTGAATTTACAGGTTCATCCTCGTTTGTTAAGGGTCCAAAAATATATATACAATGAGATAATAATAAAAAAAATATATAGATTTTGAAAGGTGAATAAGATAAACGTAAGTATTTTAAACATTTTTCCCATGTTAATTAAATGAAGGAAAGAAAGAAAAAAAAACATGGAAAATGCTTAAAAAACTCTTTTGATGTGGACTTAAATAAGACCCTGAAAATGAGGGATTAGTGACAAAAATAAAAGTTGTTAAATGTTTAAAAGGAGTTCAGCCTCACTGACCGAAGATGTAAAAAGATGAAGTATAGTAGCAGGACAGATACTATTACATTTTGTACCCCCCTCCAAAGCCATGGAAATGTCACCAACTTATATTAAAAGCAGTGAAACATTAGGTGTATCAAAATTTTTGTAGGAATTTTTGTAGGAATTTTTGACACTCCTAACACAAAACTGCGAATAAAATATAAAAAACTCGTAATTTCTCTTTTAAAAGTGGGTTGTTTATTTTTTTTATGGATTATACTTCCAAAATAAACTATTAAAGTTGTATAAAAAGTAATAGAAATATTATTTTTTTATTTAAAAAAAAACAGTAATGAAATTAATTGAATTTTACGGGTTCAGTTTTTTCAATTTTTAAACTTTAAAAATCTATCAAAATGTTTCTATTAATTCTATTTTTACGATATTTTCAAGGTCAATGTGAAATTTTATGCTCTTTCCAATAAACTGAATATAATATTTTAGACAAACGTTTTTTTTTAATTCACCCCCCCCCCATTTTTAAGTGTCTATTAAAAAGTAAATAATTAATTTACTCACCAAAGTTTTATATATCACAAATTGAAGATAAAAGATCAATAAATAATATATTCAAATTTAAAACAAAAAAAGTAGTGTTTTTTTAGATATTTACTTGTAAAGTCCGAAGTTTAAAACCTTTTTTTTTTAAACCACGTTGTTTGTTTTTTTTAAATGAAACCTTAGTCCTTGCTCTTTTAATTGAAAAACAAATTACTGTTTGCATTATATTTTTCGAGTAGTTATAAGCTTGGAAAGACAGGGGGTCGAATTAATTCACGACCCCCCCCCCATTTTGAAATATCTATTAAAAAGTAAATAATTAATTTACTCACCAAACTTTTATATATCACAAATTGAAGATAAAAGATCAATAAATAATATATTCAAATTTAAAACAAAAAAGTAGTGTTTCTTAGAAATTTACCTGTAAAGTCCGAAGTTTAAAACCTTTTTATTAAATCACGTTGTTGTTTTTTTTTGTTTTTTTAAATGAAACCTTGGTTCTTGCTCCTTTAATTGAAAAAAAAAAAATAGGGGTTGAATTACATTTTTCGAGTAGTTATAAGCTTGGAAAAACAGGATGTCGAATTATTCAATATTTTTCACAAAGTTTCTGACACACCTAGTGAAACTTGTAGACTAACAAAATCAACATGTGGACAACAGTTCGAAATATGTAAATTTAAGTATCGTAATTATTCTCATTTAAATTTTTGTAGTAACTATTTTCATAATGTACGAGTATGCAATGTTCGGGACAAATTTGATGATTATTAAATATTTTTTTCCATTCGAGAGCATGTAATGGATGAAAAGTGGCCACTATTTGGGACGATATTCAAAGAGACGCTATGTTGGGAGTTGAGCAGCGAGATATCTGTTCACATTATATTTGACCTTCTGCCTGTCAGTACAGTCAGGGAAACAGGGATGCGAGAGGGAATTCCAAAATCTAGCAGTTTGAGGGAAGAAACTGTTTGAGTAGGTTTTCCAGCATCTACGGATCTCTACAGTGAAGGGGTGGGATTTTGCTGCTTAGACATCTGCATTTTAACATCGTCTTCTTAAGCTAAAGATATTTCCAACTTTTTTCTTTATTTAAGTTATAAAATCAAATGCTTCAACTTTGCTGAAAGTTGAAACTTGTGTGTTGTTATCAAGAGTAGAATGACTAGTCAAGAGAAAGTATGGCTGTGCGCAGCATAAAAAATTTGAATTGTCTCCTGTTGAAGCATCGTTGTGAGCACTGGGATATATCTGATGAGCATCCAGAATCCAAACCTCATGATGTTACATCAACATCAACAAACAAAATCCAGCAGAACAATCTCCATCATGAAATTGGTCAAACACAAGACTGTCTTACAAATGAGACAAAAATATGAAACGGACTATGGAAATAACCAAAAAAAGTTGCCAAAAATCCACCGTCTATTGCAAAATTCTGAAGAATGGATCAACCAATGGCGTGTCAAGTATTTTCTGGATGAATTGACTCAGGAATCTATAAATAAGGAAGTCTCTGTAGACTGGCTAAAAAGAGGATAGTTTTATTGTGATCAGGAGAGGATGATAATGGCTGCCTAAGATCAAGGCTTGATGACCAATGGCTGTAAGAAGATGAGTGGTCTGAGCAATGACAACAAGTGCAGGTTCTGTCACACAGAAGTAGAGAGCATGAGTCACCTGACATCCAGCTGTAATGTTCTGTTATACAATACGACACAATGGTAAAAAGTTGAATGCTGAGTGCAGCAGCAAGTGCTGGGAACATATATCAGAAAGAACAGATAGAAATAAGTCATACACCATCCACTATGACTATACAATCTCTACAGTTACGTACATTGAAAACGGAGCTATGAAAACTGATATGGTGACAACCTTAGTAGAAGTTAGTGTCCCCAATGATGCTGATTTAAACATAGCTGAGAGGGGAAATGTACTCCATGAAAAGAAATTGGAATCTTAGGAAGATCTCCATCATTCCAGTAATTATGAGAGTAATTAGACTCATAAAAAATATTTTAAAAAATCATCCGGACAAATATACTCGGTGAATTAAGTGCAAGAAAGAAACAAAAATTGCACTTAAATGGACGACTAGAATCGTTAAAAGATCTCTCGGTTACAATGTATAAGATAGCGGGTGAATTCTGGCATCTCATAGGCTGCCTTATCACTGGCTAGAATAAACTGATAAGAATTTTTTTTTTAAGTTGAAGAAATGATAGTTATAGAAAGCCAAACTAATGCTATATATATTTTTTTGGGGGGGGGGCTTTCAATCTTTTGGCCGAATGTAATACCCTTTTCAGTTTAAAGATATTGTTAAGTTTTTCCTTCTTTTTCTTTTTAAGCAACAATTTTTCATAAAATAAAAGTCATCTTTGCTGCAATAAATATATCAAATTTATTCCACTGGAGAAATATTCCACATTTGATAGTTTGTTGACACTTTAGATTATGTTCGATATGTGCAAAAAAATTTTTTATGTTTCCATAAACATAGGACCGGAAATACATGGTTGTTTGATTTTGTTCAACAGTATACTAACAATTTCTGATTATTTAATGCCGAATCTAGTAACTATGGAAAAAGTTTTTATTCTTCCAAATCCTTTATATCTTCAAATATTTATTCATGGTGTTTGGTTTAATTGTTTTGGGAGAAGAAAATTGTTGTTTTTGTGATATATCCCTGGGGGAATATAATCATGATAAATTAATCAAATAAAATGAAACTCAACACACTGAGTATATTACAACAAGTTAGTTGTACAACGGTACAATATAACAAATAAGATATTGACATTTGAATGTGTCTTGAATGCCGTAGTATCAAGATGAACTTACTCTCTCCTTATTAGTTACCGCTTTCTAGCGTCTTTCATAGATTTAGTAATCCATTCTCAGGGGGTGTCAGAATCTTCCACGATATCAATTTGTTTATTTTGCAGAACATGGCAGAGTTTTGCAAAGGGAAAGGGGAAAAAACAATAACATCAATATTTGGTGCATTTTTAGTCAAAAAGCCAATATCTTCAGACAGCCTAATCTGATTGACAACAGATGCCTTTACAGGTATTATCACTCCAAGTCAAAGTAGACCTGAGAGCAATGACAACTAAAGAGCAACTCCCCATTACTCACAACCCCCAAATGGAGAGTCACGACTGGAAGTCTTTAAGGTCATACTCAGGACCAATTTAAATTTGTATCGGGAATAAACAATAAAAAATTACACTAAATATATAAAAGCCGTGGGGTTCAGAAGAAAGATCAAACCAATAGGATCGGCAGGGGTTCATTTGATAGCAAACATAATGGATCTGTACGACATCCTGCTAATGATGGCCTCCTTTATCTCATGTAACAGAATCTAACAGAACAATCTGTATTATTTGGATTCTTAGGACTACTGTTCTCAACCTTCAGTTCAAGGTTCAATCTTCAGTGTGGGTGACAGAAAAAACAATTATGAATTACTTAGGACTTCTATGGCTGATGGAACGAGAGTATGCTTCCCCATGGATTAAATAAAGGGTTCTGTTCGAAATTCAGTGCAGATTTCAAAGTTCAACAGAAAGATTCCCGAGTTCAACAGGATACCCCGGTAAAAGGTCGGGGGTTACATTGAGCGGAAAATTGTGAAAATGACATTCAATATGAGAACAGTAGTTTGGAGAATCCAAATAATATGAATAACCAATTCTCATCTCAAAAATTCAAAAATCTAAGAACAGAACAAATGCACATAAATAAATATGATCACCACACAAAACAAAGACCATGCATAGAAAGAATTTTACCCCAACGGAAATTAACTATGGAGATCTATTCAAAAGTAAATTCAAAATGAAGTCCACATAAAGAGGTTCCTTTACCCGTATAAAACATAATCCCAGTGTTATGCCATCGAGGAATTCCTCGAAGAGAGCAATTTGGCATCACTTTTATGTCATCTGACGAAGACTAAAATCAAGATAGCATGATACTAAACTTAAGGTCTAGAATCTTTATTCAAATTTTGATCAAAATCAATTACATTATTTTGATTCAAATCTCTAAAATTTAAGGATTCAGAGAAAGAATTAAAATCTCGATAATCTTGCTTAATTAGTGTCTAATGGCTCTGCATCAAATTCAATCCAAATTTAAAATATTTATGTCCTATAGCATCCCCCCCCCCATTTAAAACGTACCTAAACAAACTTTTTTAATACTCCAAGGAAATTTGGGAAAAATTTATTAATTAATGTTTAATAATTATTGTTAAAATTTTATAAAAATCAAAGTTACCTGAATTTTACAGAAAAATTTAATTAAACTAAATATAACCGCTATTCCCCCTTGACATAAACACCCCCGACAAATCGACAAACAGCAAAATCCCCCCTACACACAGACAGTAGAGATCTCTAGATGCCAGAGATCCTTCAACTCTAATAGTTTCCTCCCACAAACTACTAGATTTGGAATTCTCTCCCGGCTCCTTGCTTCCCTGACTGTACTAACATGCAAAAGTTCAAGTTTAATGTAAACAAACATCTTACTGCTCAACTCCTTACATAGTATCCCTGTAGATTTTGTCCTAAATGATAGCCTCTCACACCTAAATGATACTGTGCCTTTTGTGGGGCGAAAAAAGCAAAAGAAAATTTCAACTATTTACATGTAGCAGTTGTGTTCTAAAATTCTTAATGATCATCAGTTAATTAGTTTGCGAGTGATTCTTGTACATGCAAATATATGAACATACTAGCAGTTCATTCCAGCTTTGTTCGGACCCTATGCACTGTTCATAACTTTATGTGTATATGTATATATATATATTGAAAAGTTTGACTCATGTCTAGGTAACCTACATCTAAAATTTCAAGTGTTTAGACATAAAATTGGCGGAGGAGTTTGGTAGAGTCTGCAAAGGCTAACTCTTTCAACTTTGACCTTTTGGCAATCAAATTTTCGCCCAAAAACTGATTAAAAAGCTTGCTGCATGTCTGAATACCCTTTATGTAAAATTTCAAATGTTTAGACCCAAACTTGGCTGAATAGTTTGCTAGTGACCGCAAAGGTCAAATCTTTTGAATGTTGACCCCTTGGCAGTTAAATTTTTGGCCAAAAATCGATTAAAAAGCTTGCCTTATGTCTGAGTACGCTTTATGTAAAATTTCAAATGTTTAGATAAAAATTGGCCGAGTAATTTGGTAGAGGCCGCACATGTCAAATTATTTTTAAATTTGACCCCGATTTTGACCCCTTAACATTTATTGTTTTGGGCTCAAAACTAATTAAAAAGTTTGATCCATATCCAAGTAACCTACATCTAAAATTTCAAGTGTTTAGACCCAAACTTGGCGGAGGAGTTTGGTAGAGTTTTCAAAGGTCAAATCGTTGAACTTTGACGCCTTGACAGCCAAATTTCTGACTGGAAACCGATTAAATAAATTTTCCCAAATCTCAATGCTTCTTTATGTCAAATCTCGAGTCTGTAGACTGAAAATTGACAGAGTAGTTTGGTAGGGAAATGTACACACAAAGACACACACAGACAATTTCACTTATATATATATATATATATATATATATATATATATAGATATATATATAGATACACAGACCTAACTTTTGAGGTGAAAAAATCCAGTTAATAGAATTTGCGATGATACCCAATAGAAAAGAAATTAGGAACTTATCATTTCTGGCAGATTTAAATCTTCCAGAAATGGCAAGTTCCTAATTTCTGCGATTCAAGACGTTTCCTAGTCATTTTGATCGCAGTTCTTACGATGGTGTCTAACATCCATAACATTTTGTCTATTTGCACTTGACTTATGGTGGATGAATCGCAAGAACGCATGCTCTTTTGGCATAACGGCAGTTGCACTATTTGAAGTGAACCATTTGGGAGAGTGGAGCTTACTATCGAATTTCCATGTTTTGCACCATTTAGTTGTCTCATTGCAGAAAGTGTAAAGGCATAACTTTACGGAGCATCCCTCATGTCATCTCTAATAACTTCGCAATTTTTTTAAAGAATCTTGTCACTTTAAGTAATGTTTCCAGTTATGCTCTCTTTCTTTTTATGCTTATTCCATTTGCCCATTAGAAGATGTATCTAAGATCGTTTAGTTATCTTAAATTTAGAAAAGTTGATCCCTTTGGGGATCTTATAGCTGGAAAATTGTAATTTTTTTTTACAAGGAATCACAACTTATCAAGGCCCGATAGTTACTCAAGGATAAGGATCAATGAGTGTACATAGGTCACGGGGACAACAGTGGTGGAAATTGGGTAGAATTTGATTATTTAGGGGAACAGTGCAACAAGAATTTGTTTACATTGGACTTGAAGATGACCATATCATAGTTAACTGGAAAGCATGCTAGTGGGACAGAGTTCCACAGGCAAACAGTTCTAGAAAAGAAGCACTGTTCATGGAATTTGCATTTACATTTAGGCACAGATAGAAAGTGGGAGAAATTGTTGATAGTAGTTGAAGCCAGACGAGTGTTTTTTTTTTGTGACGGGTTGAATTATCACTTTATGACAATTTGTATTCTTTGAATTTGGATTATTCGGACTATTGTTCTAATCTTGAGTGTTATTTTCACAACGTTTTGGTCGGTGTAACTTCTGCCTTTCTTCAGATGTATCTTGTCAAACTCGGGAATCTTTCTGTCGAACTCAGGAATCAGCATGAAATTTCGAACAATCAAAATAATGTGAATTCTCAACCCTTATTTAAATAATTCAGAAACAATATGTGTTTTCTTTAGTTATTTTATTGTGTCTCTAAAAATTTAGACAGAATTTTGTGAAACGCTTAATAAATTTTCTCAACATTTATTAAATGTATGTTTTCAATATATTCAAATCAAAGATTTACAATTTGTGCCACATTGTATCACACATTCCAGGAATTCTGGAAATAAAGACGAACATATAATTGATGAACATATAATTTTGGTTTATTCATTTTTCATCTCTCCATATATACAATGGACCCTCGACACACAAAATTAATTCGTTCCCGGATGAAACTCGTATCTCAAATTAAAATGGCACCATTAAGGAGACGTAGTGAAACACAACACACTCGACCACCTAGCGGTTGCATCTGGAAACTCGTAACTTGGATTTTCGCTCGTATGTAAGGGAGGATTTTTGCTCTGAAGCCATCTCGTATCTCAAATTTCTCGTAACTCGGGTAACTCATATGTTGAGGATCCACTGTATATAGATGTATAATGTATACAAATAAGTGAAGATTGTTTGGATTCTTTGGACTACTGTTCTCATCTTAGGTGTCATATGTATCTTGTTGAACTCTGGAATCTTTTTTGTCGAACTTAGGAATCTGGACGGAATTTTGAATGGAACAATTTATTTACGGGATAGCATGCTTTCGTTTCGTCAGCCATGACTGGATAGAGATGCTAAGTCATTGCCGATAGAACGAGAGCATTATATTTCGGTGAAGAACGGTTCCATTCGAAATTCCGTCAAAATTCCGAAGTTTTAGAAAAATATTCTCAAATCAACAAAATACATCTGAAAATGGTCGGAGGTTACATCGAATAAAACATAAGTTAAGATTGGTTATCCTTGTACTTGAAATGGAAACATTTATTGTTAGTTTGGTATTGCTATTGATAAGTTGTTTTTGAACGGATTCTTACAATAATTTAGATTTTGGAAAATGTGTTTATATTTTTAAATAAGGTCTTGGAACGACGCTGCTTTTGTTATTGGTTGTATGGGTACAGTTTGTAAATAGGAAAGTGCAGAGAGTCACACACGAAGGAATTCGTAAATAGTTAACAAGAGCCGGATTGGATAATTGATTGATGAAAGGGAGATAAGCCCGAGAAATGATAATTAGAAACCACTAACAGGCCGACCGACGTTGCCCGGTCATTTTTTTTTTTTTTAACATAGGCGTCACCACTTATCAAGGCCGATAGGCCACTCAAGGATAAGGGTTAAAGAGTGTAGAGTAGTCAAAAGGACAATATAGTAATCGATAGTAATGGAAGTTCGGTAAATTTGTTAACTTAAGTGGAACGGCTCATCAGAAACTTGTTCACGTTGGACTTGAAGACAACCATATTATAGACAGCTGGAAAGCAGGAAAACGGAAGACAATTCCACAGGCGTGCAGTTCTAAGAAAGAAGCTTTAATTATGGAATGTATGTTTAGGTTTAGGCACAGATAAAGAGTGTGGAAAATTATTGATAATGTTTTCAGCTAGTCTAGTGTTTCTTGTGAAAGTTTGGCGAGGGGGGGACCATAGATTGAAGCTCAGTCGAACAATTTCCATGAAAATAACGATAAAGCAGAGACAAACTCGCAACATCTCTTCTGTGAGATAGAGGTTGCAGCGAAGAGAAAAGGACATCTCCCACCAGGCCACGAAGTCTATTTTGAACCCTATCAAGGCAGGACAAGTCTTTTCTAGCAGCTCCTGCCCATATGTGGCAACAGTATTCCATCCTTGGACGTATCTGGCTCTTATATAGATAGAGAATTGCATCAGCAGTGAGATATCTACTGGATCGATAGAAGGATCCGACCATTTTTTCCAGCGGCCTTGGCGACAGATTTGATGTACGTATTCCATTTAAGATGAGGAGTAAAGGTCAAGCCAAGAAGCCTATCAAAACTTGAGGCCTCCCCAAGACGAGAGCCATTCACTTTAATTGATACCAGATGGGGACCAGAACGTTGATGATGTAAAGATAGAAGCTTGGTTTTAGATGCATTAAAAGTAACCAGCCACTCCTTTCCCCATTGTACAACGTGATCAAGCTTCTGATTTTTGCCCATCAACTACTACTCTTATGAAACTATCAGAGAGAAATGATTTAATAATTGAGAAGACATTTCCCGCTATACCATAGCTGGAGATCTTGTGAAGTAAACCTTTATGCCACACCTTATCAAAGGCCTTTGATATGTCAAGAGCAATTGCCCTAGAAAGGTTGCCTCTGTCGAGAGATTCGCTAATACTATGAGATATAACTGTAAGCACATCTGCTGTAAGTCTATCAGAACGGAAACCATATTGTGTGTCACTAAGAAGGTTATTTTTGCTGAGATGGTTGATTACTTCTCTATTTAACACAGATGCCAGCAACTTACTCATGACGCACAGGAGACTTATTGGCCTGTACTGAGAGGGGGATGAGCGATCACCTGAATTCTTAAATACAGGGCATACTGATGAGATTTTTCAGGGTGATGGGAAGCAATTCTCCTTAAGACAACGTTTAAACAGTTTTGTAAGTATGGGTGCTAGTTCTGGTTGAAGTTTTTTGAGTACTATAATTGGAATACCGTGAGGGCCGGTTGCTTTACTGGAATCAAGGTTTTTGATTATCTTGGCAACATCATGTACAGATATTTGTATATCACATAGTGTGTTTTCTAATACAGGAGGAAATATTGGGGGTTGGCGGCCTTGGTCGCAAAGGGTAGAATTGGCTGCAAAGTTCTTGGCAAAGAGTTTGGCTTTGTATGATGCTGACGAGATTAACTCAGGTCCATTGATGATAGTTGGGATAGAGCACACACTTCTGTTCAGGATTCTGTTTGCAATTTGCCAAAACTGGTGGGAACCAAGCCGCTGCTCAGCTACTTTGGACTTGACGGACTGAGCATACAACTCTCTTGTGTTCTTTATTACTTTCTTACAATGGTTGCTGGCAGTCCTGAAAGCGGCTTTAGTTTCCATACATCTATTACGTTGGAAGCAGTGGAAAAAGTGATTTCTGTGCACAATAGCAGCAGCACATTCTGGAGAAAACCATGGCTGGCTGTTAGGTCTTTGCTGGAACTTTTTAGAGGGTATGAAATTGTCTATACCTACAATTAACGATTCTGTCAGGTCTGATACTATAGACGACACATCCTTTTTAAACATGGAACGCAGAGAAAGATCCAATATAAATGTATGGAAACTATCCCAGTCAGCCATAGTGTATCGATATACTGTACAATGGAGAGGTACGTCTGAGGACCATTTCATTTTTATCTTAACTGATACAACAGAGTGGTCGGAAGATCCAAGAGGAGACAGAACGGAAACTGAACATAGTTCAGGGCAAGTTGTGAGAAAAAGGTCTAGGAGACTTGCATACTGGCTGTCATTGTCGGGCACACGGGTGAGTTCGAGAACAATCTGAGTGAGGTCATAGGCAATGGAGAAATCATGACAGAATCTTCCCTCATCATCGGTCTTGTTTGAGTGGGTCAACCATTCCACATTGTGAACATTGAAGTCTCCACATACATGAATGTTAGCTGAAGGATATGCTGATAGAACTTGGTCAATTTTCTCATATATGCTTTTAAAGATAGTAACTCCGCTGTTATGGGGGCGATAGAGAGTAAATATAAATGCAGTAGTGTGAGCTAGTGCTACTCAGAAGCACATATAGGGTAAGTTAGGATCTTCTCTGGAGATGTCCCTACCACATGGAAAGCCATCTTTTATATAGGCACATATTCCATGCCCATTGCAATCTTGGGGTCAGATTTGGAAATTAGGTTAGAGTATCCTTTAATTACGTACTCATTTAGGGAAATGGTCTGTCCAATTCCAGTTTCACTTAAAAATAAAAGGTCTGGTTTAGTCTCCTGTAATTGGGCTTCAACCTCTGGAAGGTTAGAACGTAGACCCCTGATGTTGAAGAAGGAGACATGGTAGTGGGGGTCTACGTTGGAAGTTTCAGATCCGGGTTTAATCGTGTATTTTTTATTGAAACTTGTCATGATGGAATTTTGGAGTTTGTGGACTAGGTCGTCAGATTTACTTAGAGCAGGACAGAGAGGGGAAACAAAGAGAGAAAAGTAACGAAGAAATTTTTTTTTTTGTAGCACATGATAAGGTAAAGCCGTAACAATTACCCACTAGTATGGCATCGAGAGGTCCCACCAGAGACTACTGCATGGTCCAGAATCCATTCACCAAATGGCAATACAGCAGCCCCAGTACTTTGCGCCTGCTGATAGAACAGCCTCCTTAGTGGTTAATCCAAGGTTCGGGTCCCTGACTATCAGGCGAATAACGTCAGCCCAGATAAAACGTTTACCTCCAGCACCCTTACTAGTGACATGGCTACAAGGATAGACATAGAACAGAAAATTTCCGCCATCTCTGTCGACTGTTCACGCAAAATGCTGCCAACCTAGAATACAGCTTTTCCTTCTCCCTTTGTCAGAAAAATCACTCATTAAAAAAAATGAGGACTGAGTGACAAATAAAGAGAAGCATTCGTTGAGTATATAGGTTATATATATATAAGTGAATGTGTGTGTGTGCGTGTGTGTGAAGACAACTTGTAACCTATATACTCAACGAATGTATAAAATATGCTTAATATTATGTTTTTAGCTCGTGCAGATTTCGTATTTATTATTATGGAGCCAATTCTCTTCGATTATTATATTGTACCTAATATATAGTAGTTATTTCAAAAGTAAAAACAAAAATGAATAGTGCGCCATCAGCGTTGAAAACGAAACATATAGCTATCTAGCCTTATTCGTTTGCGTATGACCAAAATCCATACGTATATAAAAAACTACAAAAACTAACGCTGTTTAACATATAACTTTTAATTAGCGTATGTACAGAAAAAGCTGGTATAGTCGATTTATAGCAAGTCAAGGTCAGTATATTTTCTTTTCAATTTTGACTCCATAACAGTTATTTTACCGGCTAAAAACCAAAACCCAATTCGAAAGTGTGCTACAGGTCCAAATACCCTGTATATTAAATTTCAACTTTGTAGACCAAATATTCAGAGTAGTGTTTAGAAGAGACTTTTCGCTCACACGCCGACAAGGTCATTTATATATATATATATATATATATATATATATATATATATATATATATATATATATATATATAAGTGAATGTGTGTGTGTGCGTGTGTGTGAAGACAACTTGTAACCTATATACTCAACGAATGTTTACTCTACAGACTTGAAATTTGGTACATACGGTATTCAGACATATGGAAAACTTTTAATCGGTTTTCATCTGGGAAAAGGCGCTGTTAAGCGGTCAATTGGTTAAGCTTGAAAGAAGTAATTCCTGATTTTTTTCTTGTTGTTGAATCTGTTGTTTAGTAGTAGTAGTAGTAGTAGTAGTAGTAGTAGTAGTTGTTGTTGTTGCTGCTGCTGCTGCTTCTGAATATGTTGTTTATGTACCTATTTACTATGCCTCCCCACGGGACAGAGTTAGACACCAGGGTCGTTTTTTAACGTGGAGAAAAGGTACAAAAATAAAAATTGTCTCAGTCGTGAAGGATTTCTCCTCCACCGAAAGAGAACAAGAAATAGAAGTGCAGCATCTGAAGAACAGATACTACACTTTGATCTATGTTGTTTATGTAGTTCATAGTGTTGTTGGAACAATATTTTTACATTTTCTGTTGTCTTTCTTCAGCTCTCAATATTTTTACATTTTCTGTTGTCTTTCTTCAGCTGTTGTTAAAACATCCGAAAGATAATTTCTTTGAAGTCGTTCATCCTGTAGACTTTTCTACCAAGATCAAATTTACTTATTCGGACGCGGTAATGTTACTAACTAAAGTTTAACGCTGTACGTTGAATACGGTTTAGCTTTTTTCTTTCTGAGAGAAAAGATTAATTGATTAGAGAAAAACTTGCTTGCCGATTTATTATCTTTAGTTTTAAATGGAAATATATTAAAGTACAGGTTTGAGAACGTTTTTCTTCAGTGTCCGACAATTTGCTTTTATTTTTTACACAATTAGTTGAAAAACTTCTCTCTCTAATCCCCTTTATCAATTCAAGTTCCTCGTCGCCAAGTTGTTATGGATCGGAAGAGTCACTGAGGAAGACACGGACACACAGGGTAAAACAAGGTATTTGTATTTAGAATGAAACAGAATAAAAGTCGTAGTGCTTAACGCCAAAATGGTGGCGTACAACATAGTACACACAGACACGGAAAGTAAAAAAATAGGCCAGTTCCCCCAAAAGAGAAGCACTTTGACCCTGCAAAAGTAAGTCTGAGTAGCCCGTAGGCATTTTCCGATGAGGCTGTCTCAGACAACAAGCGATAAACTTGCTTTACCTGAAAGCCAGGAGGCAAGGCATGGGAGGGTGGACCTCCTAGGGCTACCCAGACCATTTGCCAGCTAAAATGCCACCAAATTGACCTAATTTCTGTCGGACTGAGTGTCAAGGGTCAATGAATGGTCAATGATGATGATGATGATAAGATATATCAAGTTATACTTCCGCTATTAGTCAAAATGTGTTTCTCGGCTAAAAATATACTGATTGATAAAAAATAAATATCTGTTTATTTTGTAATAATGAGTTGTTTTAGCTTCAAGTGTATCTAATAGGTATATATATATATATATATATATATATATATATATATATATATATATATATATATATATATATATATATATCGCTTTAAATAAGGTCAGGAAGACTCTAGGGGCCATTTCTTTTATCGTAAGTGGACATTTACTGGCCTCTACACAAATTGGCGTTCATTCGTCCCCACTTCAAGAAAAATAGAGCTCATTCAGACATTAGTGTATAGAGCCCTTAGAATCTGTTCTTCTAGTAAACTGGATTGTGAATTAAAGAAAATTAAAGACATTTTTATTCACAATGGTTATCCGGAGAACTTGGTTGATAATATTATTAAGTTAAAGCTCACAATTCTCCTACAGTTTTTGGTCCCTCCAAGTGTCCTGTTTACTTAAAAATCCCTTGATCAGTGTTTGGGTAGACGTTATCAAGTCTGTATCAAATTATTTCCCATCTGTTGCTCTTCACTTGGTTTATCGTGTTTAGTCTGCATTTCCTTCAGTTGTGAATGATGGTTTACCCTACATCATAAATAGTAATGTGATTTATCAATTCAACTGTCAGTGTGCTGCTGTCTATGTAGGTCGAACCCGTTTAAATTTGCAGACAAGAATAAACCAACATGTTCCAGCAAGCATCAGACTAGGTAAGCCTCGTCACCCCTTGTTCACCTTGGAATCTGCTATTGGTCAGCACCTCGTTAAAAATCCAGCATGTGCCAATGCATATAAAATGGACTGGTTTAGGATTTTACACCGGGCTGACTCTTATGAATCACCTGAGGATTCTGGAGTTAGTCTCTATTCTTTCACGCAGGCCCTCTCTCTGTCGGCAGAAGGAATTCGTAAAATCTTTGGACTTATTTGGGGATATATTTTAAATTTTAACTTCCCTACATATCCCATTTTGTACACATATTTTATACAATTGTATATATTCTACAACGTATAATTTACTTGTAATATTTTTTTTACTCGTAATCCCATTCGCCCTTTATTTAATTTTATATATATATATATATATATATATATATATATATATATATATATATATATATATAATATTTTTTCATTTCATCCATTCATTATAATTTCATAAGTAATCCCCACTTAAGTCTTTGCTCTTGCATGACATTTGTTTTACACTTGATAGAAATTCAACGATTGACTCCTGATGAGCTTGTTGATGAAAGGAGCCTCTAGAGTCTTCCTGGCCTTATTTAAAGCGTTTTATAAGTTTTGTACAGTAAAACACTTATTTAAATATATATATATATATATATATATATATATATATATATATATGTATGCATGTGATTTTGTTCTTCAAAAACTTTGTTTTCGTAAATCTTTCATTATTTACTATTTAATAGAATCCTGGATTGTAGAAATTTTCTTTGTATTCTGATATTTTGGGAGAAATCTCCCTTACACAAAACACAAAAGTTCTTTCCGTTTTCAAAGAAGTATCCCAAAATGACTGTTATAATGAGATGCTTTGTTCCTGGCAAAAAATTTTTTTATATAATGAATACGAGTACATCCGGATTTCTCTTCACAAGAATATGATTGGCTGGTTAAGTCATAAATACTGACTGGTAGAGCAGCTTGAGAGAGGCCAAAAGCTAAAGTGAAAGCCTCATGCTTAAAGATATACCAGCTCTGACCAAGAATACCGGTGCAGTAAAGTGACTTATTAGATTATTATTCGAATACCGTAGCCAATATCACTCAACTACTTCAAACAAATATGGCTCTTTTATGCGGCATATCGATTTCATTCCGCAGAAAACTGATATTTAAGTACAGATTCAAGTTTTATTGATTTATGTATTCATTTTTTTTTTTTATTGCCTTGTGGGTCATAATATTTTTTTAATTAATATATTTATTTTAAAGTAATTTACTTTTAATTTTATTTGTAATTCTTTTTTCAAATTCTAGTAGATTATCTTTATTTTTTATTTAGTTTATAAACGCTTGGTATTGATTATATTTTTTTATATAAGTTGCTATTAATCTATTGATGTGGTCCTCTATAGATCCGGAAGACAGACACAACTCGTTATTTAGTGGAAATAAAATATATTGAACAGAAAAGCAAATATAACAAATAAAGAGTGTGGTTATACGTCAGTCCGATTGCAATGAATGCAAGACTCGTGCATTACCTGTGTGCCTAGAGACATATTTTCCCGGTCTTTGTAGTAACTGGAAGAGTTTATTATTATCCATACGGTGGACACACACACACACACACGCACACACACACACACACACACACACACACACACACACACACACACACACACACACACACACACATATTAGGTTGAGAAGAAAGTTCTTGCGAAATTTTACATTTTCATTTCAAATGATGTATTTTTTTATACAAGAATCACCACGTATCAAGGCCCGGATGCCACTCGAAGATAAGGGTTACTGGGTATACAGTCAATGTGATTATAGTGTAGTAAACATTAGTAGCGAGAATTTTGTAAATTGGATTACTTAGGTTCATCAAGAACTTGTTTACATTGGGCTTGAACACAATCAAATTGTAGTCAGCTGGAAAGCAGGCAATCGGAAGAGAGTTCTACATGCGTGCAGTTCTAAGAAAGCAGTTTTCTTCATGGAATCTGCATTTAGGTTTAAATAATTTTTCGTTATAATAGCTTCACTTTATATATCATTCTAAAGAGCATTTTTCACTCTATCTTATCGTTTAAATTACAATCGTTTTAAAACAATTATGTCTTCTTTTCAGAAGGTTGAATACAAAATGGGAAAAAGGTAAATTCGCACAATTTTCTTATTTCAATTCAAGCTAGGCCGAAAAACAATTGAAATATCTCGTGATATCAACGAAGCATTTGTCCCAGGAACCACCACTGAATGCACAGCACAATGGTGGTTTAAGAAATTTCATTTTGGCGACGAGAGTCTTGAAGATGATGAGTGCACTGGTCGGCCATCGGATGTTGACAACGATCACTTAAGAGCCTTAGCTGAAGCCAATCCAGGCACAATTATTTAGGAACTGGCTTCCGAATTAGAAGTAATGTATACAACGATTTTCAACCATCTGAGAAAGATTGGAGAAACAAAAACTTGATAAATGGGTGTTTGATGAATTAAACGACAACCAAAAGAAACACCATTATAAAGTGTTATCTTCCTTTACCCAACAAGAACGACTCGTTATGACTTGTGATGAAATGTGGGTTCTTTATGACAACTGGCGGTGCTCAGCTCAGTGGTTAGATGCTGACGACGAAACTCCATAACACTTACCCAAGCCACAATTGTACCAAAAGAAGATCTGTTTGGTGGTCTGCGACCGGTGCCATCTATTGCAGTTTTTTTTAATGCAGGCGAAACCATTACGGTGGAGAAGTACCGTCAAAAAATAAATAAAATGCATCAGAAACTTCAACAATAACAGCCAGCATTAGTCAACAAAAAAAGCCTAATGCTCCTCTATGTCAATGCCCGACCGCACGTTGCAAAACTGACCCTGCAGAAGTTGAACGAACTGAGCTATGAAACTATGCCTCATCCGCCATACTCTCCAGACCTCTCACCTACCGACTACCACTTTTTCAAGCACCTCAACAACTTTCTGCATGGGAAATGCTTCAAAAACCTAACCCATATCAAAAAGGCCTTCAGCGACTTCATTGCCATCGCCACCAGAATGCAAGATTTTTATGGTATTGGCATGAATACACTTGTTTTGCATTGAAAAAATTGTATGGATTCTGATAGTGCTTATTTCGATCAATAAATCATTGTGTTAGCTGGGATATTTCCATCTGAATTTAGAAAGGTAAAAACCGTAAGAACTTTCTTGTCAACCTGATATTAAGTGGAAGAGTTTATAATTATCCATAAGGTGGGCACACATATACACACACACACACACACACACACACACACACACACACACACACATACATATATATATATATATATATATATATATATATATATATATATACATATATGATGAAAATAATGGAAATAGTATTCCGACAAAATAGAGAAATAAAAAGGAACAAACCGTATGATGTGTTCATCAACGTTTTGAAATAAAGATGAAACGTTGATGAACACATAATACGGTTTGTTCCTTTTTATTTATATATATATATATATATATATATATATATATATATATATATGTATAGTCATCCACATATAGTACTGTTTCGCTCTTTCACAGCTCATCAGTGCGGCTAGACAGGCAACTGCCTCAAGCCAGGATCGAAACCCAACCGCCCAAATGACAGTCAAGGCTTCTCACCATTACGCTATACAGCTGATGCTCTGTGGGTAATGAATTAACGATGTTTGGACATCGTCCAAATGCCTCCGCTCGATTTGTTTACACAAAGAGCATCACTTAATATGCTAATGGCAGTTTGTATATCACTTCTCAATATAGGGAGCATTATATATATATAGGGAGATAGGGAGCATTATATATATATATATATATATATATATATATATATATATATATATATATATATATATATATATATATATAAAGAGAGAGAGAGAGAGAGAGAGAGAGAGAGAGAGAGAGAGAGAGTCATCCACATACAGTACTATTTCGCTGTTTCACAGCTCATCAGTGCAACTAGACAGGCAACTGCCTCAAGCCAGGATCAAAATCCGACCGTCCAAATGATAGTCAAGGCTTTTCACCATTACGCTATATGGCTGATGCTGTGTGGTTAATGAATTAGCAATGTTTTGACATCGTCCAATATATATATATATCCTAGAAGGGAGACCCAACATTGCCCGGGATTGAATTCGGATCAACGAATGCTTCAACCTCCCCATATTTAATTTTCATCGAAATTGGTGAAATTGCCCATTTTCAATCAAATCAGTTAATTGGCGGCTCTAGTTGGTGACCTACCACGGTGCACAGAGAGGAAGCTCTAGATACCTCCTTCCAGTGACTTAGTTCACGATATATTGTAGTTTACATTGCACTGTAGAGAATCTACTGTTTATTTTATAAAATTATTTTTTATAATGTCTTGAATTTAAGTTTAAAATGCGAAAGAAAAGTATCATTTGTGCTCTATACAGAAATATTCATTTCGAATGTGCCCCTGTCATCTCAAAGAACCTACTACTGATTTCATATGCCGGTCCTTTCTACCTGTGCGGTGAAAATGGCTTCAATTAAATTTTATAATGCAAAAGTCGTAATGTAAATTCCATGAACAAAGCTTCTTTCTCAGAACTATCTGTGTTCTGTGGAACACTGTTCCGCTGGCCTGCTTCCCGGTTATATACAACATGGTAGCCTTCAAATTCTATGTAAACAAGTTCTTGTTGAGCCGTCTCCATAAATAATCAAATTCTACCCAACTTTCACCATTAACGATTACTACACTACCATCTTACATCCATTAACCCTTATCCTCAAGTGGCCTTCGGGTCTTGATATGTGGTGGCTCCAAGTAAAAAAGAAAAAAAGAAGGCAAGTTTCATTTCATAGTTAAATTGTGCTCTAAACAGAGAGAACTCACATACACAGAGACAAAGTTCTTATATATATATATATATATATATATATATATATATATATATATATATATATAAACTCGTGAGCAAAAAAAAAAAAAAAAATGGGTCAAACAAATTTTATACATTTTATCACACTAAAAGCTATATTGAACAAAGAACAATTGAACAAGGAAACTTAAATGAGACTGATAACACAGAACAAGACATTTACTTTTAATAAATGCTTAGGATGGAATCGCATTCCCTTTTGATTTCTTTAAAAGATCAATCCTTTTAAACATGCTCGCAACCAAACTGGAACACTGTAAAGAGGAGATACTATTCCATTCGCTTTGCACAGCTTCCCAGAGTTTGTCATTGTTCGAAAAAGTTCTTCCATCCAAAATATTATGGACTAAATATTCTCGATTGGGTTTAAATCGGGGCTTTGACTTGGTCAAAATACCACATTAATTAAATTATCAGAAAACCATTTTTTGTGACTTTAGCAGTGTGTGCAGGGGCATTATCATGTTGAAAAAAAAATGTTCTGAGATATTCCCAGTTTCTGGATACTTAGTAACAGTCCTGTTTCTAACATTCGAATATGTTCCTTTGCATTGATTGACTTCTCACATCTAATAAGCTCCCCAACTCCTGCTGCAGTAAAAGTTCCCCCATATCATTATCCCTTCATTCCGATGTTTAACTGTCGTTTTTATGCAAATAGTGAAAATCTTTCTCCAGTTCTTTGATTACACCATTCAGGAGCATCAGGAGCATCACTAACAAGACAAAATCTTGATTCATCTGACCAGAAAACATTCTCGAACCAGTCTGTATCTTTCTTGCCATAATACGAGAAAAATCTCTTGCTATCATTGATGTTATTCTTAGATAAAAATGGCTTCTTGCACACCTTTTAGAAGAAAATCCCATTTCTTTCATTCGTCTAGATATTGTATATCTAGAAAGAGAATTTCCAGCCCCTGTTTTGAATTCTTTGCTATGGTCAACATAAGTTTTCTTTCAATCATTCAAAACAGTTAATTTAAGCAAGTGGTCGTCCTTCAAAGTGAATGCTTTAGGGCGACCAGATCCAGATTTCACTTTTACCAAGCATTCTACTTCGATCCTTTGACCAATTCGCTTCACTACAGAAAGATATGTTTTCACGTTTTCTTTTCTTAAAATATCAAAAATCTGCTTGTAAGTTATTTTGGACGGCCTTAATCCGGCAATTCGTTTTTTTTATATCCTCACCGAGATACAGTCTTACCATTTTTAGGATTAATTTTTCTACTTATTATAATAATAATGATCTGCAAAATAGAAATTTCCAGTTAAAATTAACAAAAATTCATGGAAAAATATTGAAAAATCGATTTCTTCCTTCTTTCACTCTTGGCCCAGTTTTTTGCTCATGAGTATATATATATATATATATATATATATATATATATATATATATTTCTAAAGTTGAATAAAACTAGTGAGTTAGTGAAAATATTTAAACGCTGATCGATCTAAATAGACCTTACATATATATAAATATATATATGTGTGTGTGTGTGTGTGTGTGTGTGTGTGTGTGTGTGTGTGTGTGTGTGTGTGTGTGTGTGTGTGTGTGTGTGTGTGTGTGTGTGTGTAAAACAAATAAAATAGTTTCTGAACCCAGTCAGGCAATCATCAGACTGAGGGTGGCGGTTGAAGAAAATTGTAGGATTTTGCTGAGCTGACAATAATTAGAGAACTCTGACATAAAAAATGCTTTTTTAAACTCAAGCCTAAAACAACTCTTAAAAAGAATCAGACAGAAACTCCTGACTTACATTTCCCCTTCCTCGCTCATCTCAAAGTTCGCGATGAAAACGCTATTTCAAACTTCAAAACAACCAAGAGACAGATGAGGCCTCTTATGAAGAAATGTGTTGGTGCACTAAAAAAAATCACGCAATCAATTGATGGTCGATTCAAAAAGGAAACGCAATGTTTTCGCTTCAGACAATCAAAAATCAATCAAAGGATTACAGCTCTAAAAATATTCTACAAAAAAAATCCAAAAGAAAATCAAACTAACCTCTGATGATATAGTAATTGTATATAACTGGCAATTAATTAAGAAAATGATTTCAAAGTAATCGAAGTAAGTGCCTCAAATTTATGATGCTGAAAAAAGTGTAAGACAATGGAGATGGATAAAGAACTCAGATATAAAGAAAATATATTTAGATCGCCAGGTTATTGTGGTTGTTTAGAAGTATTTTTATCTTGATTTTATCATTGGAGCATAGGGTGGAGCAGGTGCTAGTCTTCTTACAAGAGTTAGGAGTGGAAAGAGTAAGTTCAAGGAACTTCAGCTATTACTAACTAGCAGAGTGTTACCACTGTTGACCAAGGGAAGAGTCTATAAAAACTTTAATGATGTATGGAAGTAAAGAAGATTGTTCTCTGGGGCTTGAGGATATGCGTTGCATGGAGAGAAAAGATGTGAGAATGATATGGCGAATGGATAATGTGTCTTAAAGACAGGTTTAGATGTGATGAGCTCCGAGGAAGATCAAATCTGTACTATAGAGAGAGGTGTACAGAACAGGAGACTTCGTTGGTATGGTCACATTGCAAAAATAGATGAAAGTTCTTTAGTTAGTAGATGGAGAACACTCCAGATAGCCGGTCAATTGGCAGGGGAAGGTCAATGAAAACGTGGAAGGAAGTGATAAGAACCTCTACAGGCTATGGCATTTCAAAGCTAGATGCTTCTCATTAGAAGAGGAGAAAGATTTAGAATTATATATCTAGAAAAAAAGTTGGCTTAACGATATTGGCATGAGAAAGAATATGTGCATATAGCAGCAAGAAAGTGAGAGTGTAAGCAGGAAAAAGGGGAAAAGGGGACATATAGGAATATATAAGGAGGGATTAGCAGAGAATTTAAAAAAAAATAAAGATATACAGAGAAGAAATATATAAAAATATCTAAAAAAAAATAAGTAAAGAATAATAGTCCAAACTTTAGAGGGTTAGTCAAATTAAGTTTGGTTAGGCTGATTTTTAAAAAAACTTTACATGAAAGTACTTGGTGTGTTTGAAAGTGTTCCTGTGTAGGTTTTGTATCGGAATGCATCCAATAAGTATCGAAAATCAATAAATCGAAAAAATCCGATTAAAGAAAGAAAGTCCAACTTTGATCAAAGTTAAAACTTTTATACAACCTAGCATCACCAGTGCTTTTAGGCAGTTTCATCACCACACAAACAGAAAGGCTCAGCCTATAAAAACAACTGTAGATTCTCAGGGGCGCGTTCAAAGTTGCATGCGGAATAGCTGCAATCTTACTACCAGTTAGAACTACTCATTCTGCTTTGAAATTACTATTAAACATTCAATTTTTCCAAACTCTCATGTTCAATATCCCCAAAGCATCCAGCACAGGAAAAATATTACAGAAATGCACAAAAAATTACTTGATCGATCCTTGAAAAATTTACGTGGCAATGTCAGACCATTTGGGAATGCAGTAATATTGCTTGCAGAAGATTTCAGACAAACGTTTCCTGTAATTCCTCAATCAACACCAGCAGATGAAATAAATGTTTGCCTCAAATATTCTACTTTTTGGCGTCATGTGAAGACTTAGCTGAAAATTTCAAGTTGCAGAACGCTCAATCACAGAGAAATTTTTGCATCAATTGTGGGAAATTCGGCATGAAAAAGTGCCGGTTGATCCGAGTTAAGGAGGAATTTCTTTGACTCTTAATTTCTATAATTTAGTTACATCAAAAGAAGAGTTGGTAAAATAATATATCCAGATATTCAAATTAATTATAAGAATCCAGTTGGTTGAGTGAACGAGCTATACTTGCAGCTGAAAACAAAGACGTCCATGAACTTAACGTTATTATTCAGCTTAAAATTCCAAGTGAGGTATTCACATACAAGTCCATCGACACTGTTGTGGAAGCAGATGAAGTAGTTAATTATCCAACAGAATTTTTGAATTCACTAGATTTGCCAGTGATGCTACTGCATGTACTGCAATTTAAAATTGGCGTACCAATTATGATGTTGCGAAATATAAACCAACCCAAGCTTTGCAATGGAATATTGCTTTCAGATAAAAATTTAATGAACAACATCATAGTAGCAACAATCTTAACAGGACCTTTTACCGGTAAAGATGTCTTCATTCCACGCATTTCTATGATTCTACCGGGTATGCTATTTCACTTTAGGAGATTGCAATTCCCAATTTGATTGTTGTTTGCAATCATCATTAACTCAGGGACAATCTTTACAACTGTGTGGCCTACATCTACACACTGACTGTTTCTCACATGGACAATTTATGTTGCGTGTTCAAGAGTCAGCAAACTAGAAAATATTTATATCAGTTTAGAAAATGGAACAACAAAAAATTGTGTATCCACACGTACTGGGAAATTAAGCATATAAGAAATATGCATTTTCTCATTCTGGAATGTTTTCCATTTCGCCAAAATGAGCCACAGCAACGCGAGGCAGGGTACAACTATATATATATAAGTCAAAACATTGTTAATTCACAACTCGCACAGTAGCTGCCAATTAGCATAATGGTTAGGAGGTTTGACTGTCGCACAGGCAGTCGGGTTTCAATCCTGGCTTGAGATAGTTGCTTGCCTAGCCGCACTGATGAGCTGTGAAACAGCGAAACAGTACTGTATGTGGATGTCTATAATGCTCCTTATCTTGAGTTGAGCATATTGAGAAGTGATACACGAATTGCTATTAGCGTATAAAGCGATGCTCTTTGTGTAAACAAATCGACCTTAGGTATTTCGGATGATGTCAAAACATTGTTAATTCACGACTCACACAGCAGCCGCCGATTAGCGTAATGGTTAGGAGCCTTGACTGTCGTACAGGTGGTCGGGTTTCAATCCTGGCTTGAGGTAGTTGCCTGTCTAGCCGCACTGATGAGCTGTGAAACACCGAAACAGTACTGTATGTGGATGACCATATATATATATATATATATATATATATATATATTCAGGCTTCAGATGTTCAAAAGTAGAGACTAATGAATACAACGAGATTGTTAGATATTGCTCAAGAGCAAAATATTTTTTTATTATTTATTCGGGGGTAAACAGTTACATTTGGTTTCTACAAACAATCTGTTTCAGTCAATGAGACTTCGTCATGCGACCTTGAACCATTCGACGCTATAGAAAAAAGAAAAGACTGAGCTCTTCCAGACCACTAATATATATATATATATATATATATATATATATATATTAGTAGTCTTTTTATTATTTGGATAATGTCAAAACATTGTTAATTCAGTGTCCGCATAGCAAATAACACAATGGTTTGAAGCTCCGATTGTTGTTTGGGCGGTTCGGTTTCGATCCTGGCTTTTTTTTTTTTTTATTGAAAATTTTGTGTAATTAATTGGTTGCAGGGAAGTACTTTTCGATAAGATCAAGAAATTTCTTGCCAAGTTTTGTTTTTAACATTTGATTGTATGGCGCCATATACCAGATTATATTTCTTTTTCTTCTATTTTTAATTTTTATTATAGTTATTGGTGTTTTGTTGCTTATATTTAATATCAATATTTTTGTATCCACTATTTTTAGGGCTGTTTAATAGATATTGGTTGACCTATGTGCGGCTAGACAAACAACTGCCGCCCAAACAACAATGTGAGCTTCAAACCATTGCGCTATTCGGTTAATGCTATGCGGGCATTAAATATGGTCCACAGACAAAAATTATACATACATCATTTAAAATATTATTTTTTCAACACGACCGCCTTACGGCAAGTCAAACCATTTTTTTTCTCGGGGCCTCCTTATTCCCGCCTTTAAAAAACCTGCGAATGACCTCGACACGTCTCCTCGGCTGTACGTAACTTTTTTTTTTTTTTCACAAACACCATTTAAAAAACATTTTTTTTAACCAATTGAAACATAAGAACTCCTTTTCTCTTTAACATGATCGAAAACAAATTCTCGCGGCTACATCCATTCACATAAAATACTACGTGCTTAATAATAATCAAACATCTCCGAATAAAAAAAAAATTTCTGTCCATTTCACGCAAACAACAAGGTTCGTGCACACTCCAAAATTATACAAAAAAAAAAAAAACAATTCTCTGCAATCACACAATTCTTTTCTTCCAGTGTAAGGGATTTAGTGAACCCCACTCCAAAATTCCACAACAGTGTAACATTTGCAATGATAATTAAATCCAATCCAATCGGTGACACTCAACATTTCTTACACAAAATTAATCCGCACATGTTTATCTGAAAGTTAAATCAAGGAGAAATCCTTTCAGACTGAGCTAATCTGAAATTTCACATTCACGCAGCTACAATTTTCCAAAAAATATTTTGAACTAATCATTCAATTTTTTTTTTTACTTTCATAACAATCACTATGTTTCAGTAGAACGTACCTCCTACGGGAGCACGTGGCAAAACCACAAAAGTAAAATTAAAAAAAAAAAAACACAGAAAAGAAAATCACTTGAAAAACAATGAAAAGAGGGGAGAGAATTCTTCCCCGTCTTTCTCTCTTTTCAAAAACAAAAAAACATAGTTACAAAAAATCTGTTTAAAAAAAACACGAAAAATGCTCTCAAAACTAAAAACAAAATTACCGCCTTCAGTGTTCAGTTCAACAATATTTAAAATCACAGTCACTTAATAACATTTAAAGTTAATAAGTCCCAATCACGCGAAATCAATCAACAATAACACAAAAACAAAAAACATTCGCTTTACCCCACGAAAACTCGATGGACGCACGTGGATTTTCTTTTTCTTTCTCTTTTTTTTTCGATTTTAAACGATTGCGTTTCTTTCCCTTTTTTTATTTTCAAATGCGCCATGTAGTGTGCGTGTCCACAAAACAACAACAACAACAAAAAATACAGAATTTCTTTTCTTTATAATATAAATAAGGTCTGTTTGTGTGTTTTTGTTCTTTTTTTCTAAGCGGCATATCAACCGATCTAAACTTTTCTCGCTATTTGTTTTGTTTGTTTGTTTGTTTGTTTGTTTTTCTTTAGATGATGCATTACACAAAATACTCAATATACAGTTTTTTCTTATGTTTTTCTTTCTTATAAATCGCCGTCTAGATTTTTTTTTCTTTCATTTAAGAACCCATTCACGTCATGATCCGTTATAATACGGTTCTTCTTGTATTGATGATACGAACTGGTCAAATCGGCATCAGTGTTAAAGATTTCGTGTTTGCGTCCTGTTTATTTATTGCTTATCTATTCTTCTTATTAAACGTTCCTGCTGCTATTTTCTTTTACTTTTACTTTTAAGGGTACTTTTAAAGTATGTGTGTTATTACGTATGTGTTCTTACTTATATGGGTGTGTGTGTGGGGGGGTCTATTCTTACACAGTTTCTTGCCTTGAAGGATCTCGACATGTATGCGCAAATAAATAATGCTTGCCTTGTCCAGCAGTTGATATCTTCTTGTCGCTGGCTCCATCTCATGAGGATTGGTCACTGCTGCAGGCAGACGCATTGATAACACAAGATGGATTTGAAGCTTCAATTCTTTTATTACAAGGCAAGCCTATATCTGGAACTCATGGTTGTCAGAGGAGAGACCCTAATGTCACGTCTGCTTCATCTGCTGTCCAAAACCAACTCCCCCACGTGGTCGCCAACCGGAAACCTACGACCACAATTTCCGTTACCCCTAATTTCCGGTACACGTCACCCCTAATTTCCAGTGCATTCTATCTAGGTTGACAAAAGGTGACTTCAGTTTGATGAGTGTCAAATCTAACCTTCTGTGACCCCACTAAACTCGTTGATGGGAATCGAAAATATATCTACATAACTTCCTATTTCTACAACTACCTAAATAGCATTTAAGCTAGGATTCCCAATACTATATATATATATATATATATATATATATATATATATATATATATATATATATATAATTATCCACTGACACGTATTTCGTTGTCTACGACTCATCAGAGTGGCTGAATCTAGCGAGATTCGAAATCAGGACCCCACGGTAAGAAGCCTAAACCTCTACCACGGGACCGCCTTGCTCGACTACACTCAGTAGTCGAGCGAGGCCGTCCCATGGTAGAGGTTTATATATTGTACGCTTATCCAGTATTAGACACACGTTTAATTGTTCATTACAAAACTATGGTTTTTATTGGTAAAACTCGCGTGTGTGGATGACTATAATGCTCCCTATTTTAGGTTGAGCATTTTGGGAAGTGATATACAGATTATCATTAGCGTATGAAGCGATACTCTTTATGCAAACCAATTGAGCTTAGGTATTCGGACAATGTCAAAAACATTGTTAATTCACTGCCCGCATAGCATCAGCCGCATAGCGCAACAGTTAGAAGCTCCAACTGTCGTTTAGGCGATTGGGTTTCGATTCTGGCTTGAGATGGTTGCTTGTCTAGCCGCACTGATGAGCTGTGAAACAGCGAAACAGCTCTGTGTATGTGGATGACTCTCTCTCTTTCTCTGTCTCTGTCTCTCTCCCTGTCTCTCTGTCTCTGTCTCTCTCTCTCTCTCTCTCTCTCTATATATATATATATATATATATATATATATATATACACACATATGTATATATAAAGGATGAAACACTATTATGTGTAGGTATTTAATAATTATTTTAGTAAATAATTATGACAACCCCTTTAAGAAACTCGTTTCTTATCGTTGAGCACTTTCAGTTGAATTAAAAGTCGGTCAATTTAGCTTATGTGGAGATCATCATATAATGATTAGATCACTCTGGCTGGCGTTAAAAAGATTTAATAAAATAAATGGGTACTCATGCAGAGTGATCTGTGCTGAAATAATAACGTTATTATTTAAAAAGCCATTCTTAACATGGAGAGGGGAGGGTGTTTTGTACCTATTCTGTACTTTAACCTTACAATTAAATAAAAAAAAACATATTATAAAACTTTAATTAAACGTGGAAATACGATTTAAAAAAATAGTGCGGATCCCTCTCGGCATTAGCACCAATAAATGTTTAAAATTCAAGTACATTTCTAACGGTTACGGTATATACAGTTAAAGCCGAAATTATTGGCACCCTTTCAATTTTTACGTTTTTTTTTTTTTGGAGAAAAACAATTTTTTCACTAATTATTTTTATTAAAGTGTTGATGAACATTTATATCGACCATCTACAGATCTCCTGAAACACTTTTAGTTTATTATAAAATATTCAAAATAAATATCATTAGTGATAACAAAAAAAAACCCAGACGAATTGAAATTTATTGGCACCCTTTATCAATAGCCACTTGCAAAGCATTTGTTTTTAATAAAAGCTTCCAGACATTTTCTATACGACATTATTAAATTCCTACATACATCAACAGGAATAGTAAACCATTATTCCTTGGCGATATCTTCTAATTCCCTCAGGTTCCTTGGTTTCCTTCTTTTCACGTTCGCCTTCATCACAGCCCACAAGTTTTCCATTGGATTCAAGTCCTGACTTTCACTTGGCCACTTCAGAACGTTTATTTCATTATCCAAAAGCCATTTTCTCACCGATTTCGCCGTATGTTTCGGATCATTGTCCTGTTGGAAGACCCAGTTGGTTCCAAAACTAATAGCTTCTGCAGAAGGTTTCAGATTTTCAGTCAATATTTTAATGTATTGATCTTGCCTCATGATGCCACTCACAGTGATAAGTTTTCCAGTGCCATTGGCCGAAAAGCAACCTCAAAACATACGGTTTCCTCTACCATACTTCACCGTAGGGACTGTATTCTTTGGGTTGAAGGCTTCTCCTTTCTTCCGCCACACAGACGACACATCTCTGCTGCCAAAATGTTAAATTTTACTCTCATCTTACCATAAAACTGAACCACAAAAGTTGAATCCTTGTCAATAAACTCCCATGCAAACTCTAAGCGGGCTTTAACATGTTTCTTGGAGAGAAGAGGAGTCTTCCTTGGTCTATATCCCTGAATCCCGTGTGACTTCAGTGCCCTCCTCAATGTCGAAACAGAAATTTCAATACCTTGATCGCTCAATTGTTGGACTACTTTCTTACCAGTAGTTTTCGGGTCCTTTTCCAATTCTCAAATGACTTGTCGTACAGTTCTGGGAGAAAGTTTCTTTTTACGGCCTCGACCCGTCAAGTTTTGAAGCGTATTAAGAACACAATAATTTTTCTCACTGTTGACACAGGAACTTCAAATCGCTTAGAAATGGATTTGTATCATGTACCTTTTATGTGTGCATCCACTATTTTCTGTCTAACATCGAAACTGTGTTCCTTAATTTTAGCCATCTTTGCAGTCTGGTGTTATTGATAAAGTGAAGGATTGACTAATGCACGTTATTTATAGAAGGCTTTGGAACGTTCTAGAAGATGAGGCAACACCCAAACCAGTATTATTTTGCATAAAATATCGTGAATTCTATGATAAAAATCATTGGTGCCAATAAATTTGAATTCGTGTTTTTTGTAATCATTAATAATATTTATTTTGAATATTTTATAATAAACTAAAAGTGTTTCAGGAGATCTGTAGATGGTCGATATAAATGTTCATCAACACTTTAATAAAAATAATTAGTGAAAAAACTGTTTTTCTCCAAAAAAACGCAAAAATTGAAAGGGTGCCAATAATTTCGGCTTTAACTATATATATATATATATATATATATATATATATATATATATATATATATATATATATATATATACGGATAAGCGTACAATATATATATATATATATATATATATATATATATATATTGTACGCTTATCCAGATTAGACACACGTTTAATTGTTCATTACAAAATTATAGTTTTTATTGGTAAAACTCGCGTATGTGGATGACTATAATGCTCCCTATCTTAGGTTGAGCATTTTGGGAAGTGATATACAAATTACCATTAGCGTATGGGCGATCGGGTTTTGATCCTGGATTGAGGTAGTTGCTTGTCTAGCCGCACAGATGAGCTGTGAAACAGCGAAACAGTACCGTATGTGGATGACTCGCTCTCTCTCTCTCTCTCTCTCTCTCTCTCTATATATATATATATATATATATATATATATATATATATATACAATTAAATAATAATTATCTCTTTTATGCTTACAAATATTAGTGTTTCATACTTACACAATCATCATTGTAGGACAATTCTTGCCTGTCGGGAAATTTATACCCAACCTTGGAGCCAACTTTTTACAAAATTTGCTAAGCCTTTACCTCCGAATAACCAAATAATTGCCACGAGAATGAAGGGAATAAATAACTAATAAACTCAAAATTTTGGCGCAGGCATTAGACAATCCACAGTGTTCGAACGACGGAAGTTGTGAACGTTGTGCATATATATATATATATATATATATATATATATATATATATATATATATATATATATATATATATATATATATATGACTACTTCATTTAATCACATAAATTAATATATGAAAGCATTATTTTATGTGTCAACTTTAAGTATTTACTTCAACAGTGCTGAATACATAGGTAAAGCTAGGTAGTAAGTTATAAAAATATATATGGCAATTATGCTACACAGAATATTCCGCGTTTTATCCATGTTAGGATTCGTCAGGCTTATGCAAAGAGTTGTGCTTGTCTCGCGTTTTTATATAAGCACCTTCTATTGAGTTTTTAGTTAACCAATCAGATTCCTAGTTTCCATCGCTCCTTTCCTAATCAGCCAATGGGCAGGCACTTACCGGACAAAGGCCCAGTTGACCCTTGGTTCACCCCTTCCTTTGTGTGTGCTTTTTTAGCGTGAAGCATAGATATCTAATGATTTGACCTAGTTTAAACCTAGGTGTAGGTTAATGTATGTCTGTGTGTGTGTGTGTTTTATTATGTTAGTTTATATATATCTATATATGTATGACAATTAATGCATATGTATGTTTATTTGATTTATTTATTTTGTATTGTTATTGTTCTATCTCTTAGAATGAAATGTAATTAATACAGTGTATCAACATAAGAGATATGTTAAATGTGCATAAGGTTAGTTGTAAGCCTCACCCGAATGTTCTGGAGAAATTGAAAAAAAAACTAAACTATCACAGATTTTTGGCCGCTAGTATATATATATATATATATATATATATATATATATATATATATATATATATATATATATATATATATATAGCACCAAAAGATGGCGGAAGTGAGGAAGCATGGTTTTGGAAGTCTTTTTACCCAAATACGATATTCAGCATGTTAAAGATATACCTTTTCTTGTAAAAATCTAATAGAAAAACATCTGAAGAAGTTGATGGGGGCAGGATATTTTTATGGACACATAAATCGTAAAATTGCCTTCCCACTAACGAAACAGCTGTAATGGAAAAAATCCAGGAAACAAACGAAGGTTATAAAAAAGAGAGAACGTGAATCTTTGAATTTTCAACAAAATTTTTCACTATATATATATATATATATATATATATATATATATATATATATATATATATAATTTTTATTTTTTATTTTTATTCTTATTTTATTTTATTTTATATTATATATTGTATTTTATATTTCATTTTTTATTATATTTTATTTATTCTTTATTTTCTATTTATTTATTTATTTTTATTTTCCTTTTAGTGTCGTTTAACAACTCTTGCTGACATTTTTTTAAGTGATGACCTGTACATTTCAGTTGACCTATATTATTTTGCCCTATATATATTTTTGCGCCTTTAACATTTCCTGTCTGGGTCATTTTGACTTTTGTTTCCCTTTATTTTATATTTTATATTTAACTTTATTATTTTTTTCTCTCCTTTCTCTTCCCTTGATCTTTTTTATTTATAGTTATGTCTCGGAAGTAGAGTGAAAATCACATCTTATTTTTCTTTTATTAATATTATTTTTTCCTTGTACACATTTTTGTGAATTATTCCATGGATTTCTGCCTTTGGATAATCATGGACCATCTTCTTCCAATTACGGGATTTCCTTGGATTTTACTTGTACAAATGGAAATTCTTTTAACTTTCTTGAAGTTTTACATTTGGATTTTACCGTCACTGGGTTTTTTTTTATCTTTCACCAGACTATCCATTCATGTGTAATCACCTTTTTCTTTACCATATTCCCTCTGCTTAACTTATTTTCTTTTCAAGTAAGATTTTTGACTTACTTGTTGTTTCATCAGATACTTCTGCATGCAAAATCCAATCCCGCATTTTGCTAATTCTTATCCTCTGATGAGAAGGAGAGTATTTCTTCGAAACTCCGCGGATTAAGGACTATCCATTTATCTAGTGTTTCTTTTTCAGACTAAATATGTTTTTAACTCATTTCAAAGTGTTTTTTAACATATTTTATTAATTGTTTGCTCATATTATAAGCTCTATTTCCTATTTGGTTTTATCGAGCTTTTATATCTGACTGAGATAATTTTATAAATATTAATTCTTTAATATTTATAATTTACTTTAATTTTACCATCTTGGATCATTTTGGTAAATTCAATTGTAATTTTCATTATATATATATATATAGCATTGAGAAGTGAAACACGAATTACCATTAGCATATAAGCGACGCTCTTTGTGTAAACAAATCGAGCGGAGGTATTTCAGACGATATAAAAACATCGTTAAACTCACTACTCGTTCAAGCAGCCGCCAATAGCGTAATGGTTAGGAGCCTTGACTGCCGTACAAACGGTCGGGTTTCAATCCTGGCTTGAGGTAGTTGCCTGTCTAGCCACACTGATGAGATGTGAAACAGCGAAACAGTACTGCATGTGGATGACTATGTATATATATATATATATATATATATATATATATATATATATATATATATGTGCATGCTTAAGTAAAGGGACTTTGGAACCAGGAATCACATTTATTTACATACGAACAAATGCAAAGTGGATATACAACACTACACAACAGAACATGCAATAAAAAAGTTTTTTACTCACCACTTTTACTCACGTGTTGGGCTCTACAAAATGTGCTAAGTTAGAAATATAAGACAGCGATATGGAAATTTGTCCAGTGAATTCTAATCTCTCTCCTAATCGTCTGATCAGCCTAAAGTCCTTACCAACCAATAAAATTCTCTTTTTTTCTCATCCAGGGCCTTGTTTCCGGTTAAAGCTAGGTTGAGTTACTGATTGAGCTAACGTGATGCTGGGAAACAAGAAACAAGTAAAGTCATGCGTCATTTCGAATCATCTACAAGAGATGTATAATATTTTTTAAAATATTAGGTTGTTCCTGAGAATCTTTGTTTTGTGAAACGTCTGTTTATTTATTAGAGTTTATATCGAAGTTCTTCGTTTTTATGTATTAATCGCTTTCTTTAGATGTTTCTGCAGCAGTGTAAAGAATTATTTCTTATCTAATATTAAAGATGTGTAAGAAATGTAACAATGAAAATATAAGATAAATGCAAACCTATAAATGAAAGACGGGGATAAGAAGATGTTAATGATAAAGATAAATTTGCTTATCTTCTATGCAATGTAAATATATTTATTACTATCAGTACCCGTGTCCTGGCGTTGTCCGGGATGGAATATAAAAATGATTTAATTATAAAATAATACATGCAAGAGAGATAAAAGGACGTTGGTAAAGATTAATTTGCCCATCTTAACTAATTTATTAATAGTATGATACTCAGCGTTGCCTTGTCGTAATATACGCTTATATATGATATTTTAATATATGCAAATTTATTATTATAGATCAAATTATCTATTGGTTATTACATTGTGCACAATATATATATAAAGGTGATTTCAAAAGTAAAAAAAAAGAAAATATTACATGGGTGCCATCAGCTACAATTGAAACCGAACCCAAAACATGTAGCATTGCATACTTAGTCGTTACCGTTTGTGATCGTCAACTGCATATGAAATAGCTAAAAATAAACTAGCCTTAACTTATATATATATATATATATATATATATATATATATATATATATAAATAATTATACATATATATATATATATATAAAATAATTATACACATATATATATATGTATATATATATGTGTATATATATATATATATATATATATATATATATAGCTATACTAATGAAGAGTAAACTCCGAAACATGCATGTATATAGATGACTTACTTTTATGCACGTATTAATTATTAATTATTAATTAATAAGTAATATTTAAATAAAAAATAAAAGGTCCTAAGATTTGGGCGAAGAAAAGTGTAAACAAAGGACAAATAACTCCTTATAATAAGAGAAATCGCGCAGGGAGCGAAATAAAGAAATTAATTGTTAATAAAAAAAATAAATAAATATTCAAACAATCTTTTATATATATTCGCAGGGTGTCACGATTAACACCAGTCGACAGATTCGAACTTGGCAACACGAGCCATCTCAGGTTCGATTAGCAAAGATCGTATCCATTCGGCTACCGTTAACCGTGTGAAATAACGTTGAATTTAAACATTTTAATTCTTTTAATTATATATATATATAATATAAAGCTGAATGTGTGTGTGTGTGTGTGTGTGTGTGTGTGTGTGTGTGTGTGTGTGTGTGTGTGTGTGGTCACGAATAGGCTCCTATATAGTTGACTATTTAAAAAAACTGATTACATATAATGATAGAAGATGTATGAAGACACGGGAATGGGTATGTTTGATCTGACAGAACGATGGTTCATTAAAATTGTTGGAATACTTTGCTAAGTATGTTTTAACTTAAATAGGGATGGTATAATAAAATTGTGGGGTTTGGATATCTGCCAAAAACTTTCGACAGACGCGACGAAAATTCACAAACTCGGTATCACATCGAAGCTCCATCCTTCGCAAAATATCGAAAAATTGGCCAAAAGCGTTAACTATTTCACCCCGAAATCGACAATTTTCGACAGGGGGGGGTCAACAAAAACGGTCCTCTCGTGACAATGACCGATTCTACGCATGCGTCAGATGACGTCGTGACCTGATTTACTTTAAATAGTTGAAAAACCGAACAAATTTCATGTACGTCGCGTTAGCTCAGTTGGTTAAGGCCTTGGTTCATAATCTAAACTTCTGGGGTTCGAATTGTGGTGTGAGATGTTTTTTTTGTTTTCGATTTTTTAAATTTAAATATTGAACCAATGTTATTTAAGCCATTTTCACGCAACGTTCGTTTTTCTGTTTTTTTTTTGTTTGTTTTTACTTCGCTTATTCTTAGCGGCACCCAAAAGCACCCGGGTACCTACCGATTTTTTAAATTTTAATGTCGAAACAGGCTTATTTAAGCCATTTTTCACTTGTTCGTTTTCTGTTTTCATCGTTCGTTTGCCTTACGTTAGTTTTTTGTGTGGTTTTTTATTGTTTGATCGCCGCATAGCGGGGAAAACAGAAACTGGCTTCCAGCGCAAAACTAGGTCAAACATTACGCAACTTGACGTTGTCGCACCTGCTAATTTCGGTTTATAAACGTCAACTTAACACACTTATCAATTCATCTGTTCCCGTGGTCGAGATGGTTAAGTCGTAGGTTTTTTGTTTCCATTTCCTTTCCACCTCCGTGTCAAACGTTCGGGGTTCAAGCCTACTTTAATACTAAAACTATTTTTTTCTTTTACACCTCTAAACAACCGCCCAACGTTTTTTTTTAACAGGGCTGTTTTAATCTACCCCCCACCAACACACACCTCCAAACACCCGGGCAACGCCGGGTACCCCCCGCTAGTCTATATATATATAAAAGCGAAAATGTATGTATGTATGTATATATGTATGTATGTATTTCTGCTAAAAATATTCGACAGACAGAACAAAAATTCACAAACTTGGTCTCATATGAAAGCTCCATTCTTCACCTGACAAATATCGAAAAATTGACCAAAAACGTTAATTTTTTCACCCTGAATTCAGCACTTTTTCACAGGCGGGGGGGTCAGCAAAAACCGTCCTCTCATGACGAGATCGGTTCTACGCATGCGTCAGACGACGTCATAACCTGATTTAGTTTAAATATTTGAAAAGCTGATACAATTTCATGTACGTCGTGTTAGCTCAGTTGGTTAGAGCATTGGGTCATTATCTAAACCTTTTGGATTCGAATTGTGGTGTGAGATGTCTTTTTTTTCAATTTTTTAAATTTTAATATTGAATCAGTGTTATTTAAGCCATTTTTCACGTAACGCTCGTTTTTCTGGGATTTTTTTTTTTACTTTGCTTATTCTTAGGTTTTCATTAACACCCCCACCTCCGCTGAGCACACACACTCAAAAACACCCGGGTACCCACCGATTTTTAAAATTTTATTTATTTAAGCAATTTTTCACGTGTTTTTTTTCAGATTTTTAAAAGAAGTTTTAACGTTCGTTTTTCTGTTTTCTTTTTTGTTTTTGATTTTCCGATTTTTACATTTAACTTCGTTCGTTTGCCTTACGTTAGTTTTTTTTTGTTTTATTCTTATGTTTTGATTAAATTACATTTTTGTTTCGGCAACATGACCATATTTTTGGCCGTCACGTAGCATTCGGTTTATCTATTTGATTTTTATTTGTTGTTAAGTGCTTGGAGAGGGTTAGCTTGTGGACGTACGTGCGATCACATACATGCGTACACACATATACTTAAAGAAACGCTCATCTGTACACATACATCTCCGCCATGGCATGTAAACACATGCACGTGTACGTATATGCATGCATATACACCCGCGCTGCTTCCGCTGACTCCAAATTTTCCTTCAGGTGTTAAATTGAGCATGTGCGTGTAAGCATGGATGCACACATATACAGACACCTTCACATCGACACCCATATACCCATGCAGGCGTATACATGGGCCTACATGCATATACTGATTCAGAAATACTTGCATCACCACGCATATATGCAAGCACATGCGCACATACAGATACTTATATTCGTGAACACATACATTGACATATACACAGCTGCACGCTCCTACATACGTATGAGGACAGCAGGTAGCGGGCACATATACTCTCATATATACACACATATATATAGGTACGTACACATATACATCGTTACCCCCACGTACACACAGACACACACATGGATGCACACATGCACATATACACATATACGCATACCTTGGTGGAGATGTATGCATACAGATGAGCGTTTCTTTAAGTATATCTGTGTGTGTACGCATTTATGTGCTCGCGCGTACGTCCACAAGCTAACCCTCCCTTAGCACTTAACAACAAATAAAAATCAAATAGATAAACCGAATCATAGCCCCCCGCCTCCTAACCTAAGCGAACACCCAACAGATCAAGACATACTTATCAAGAAATCATCTCACCAACGAGGCGCCAACAACCTAAACCTGAGGACTCGAAATTTAAAGTAACCCCCTACCCCTACATATCTACCTCCCTTTCCATGTACCCTTATGCCCTCAACCGCACCAAAGATGAACTTCCCAGACCCCCCCCACAACCACCTAATATCTTTAAACTCCAAAACTAAAACATTACCGACATACCAAGCACCCCCTCCCACCTCTCCCCCTTGTTCTCTTCCTCTTTTTCCGCTTTTCTCTCGCACCCCTCCCCTGACACCATTCACCCATTCACCCTTTTATTCCACCATAAACGAACATTTCTGTAAAAGTCTGAGGAAGCTACATGACGGCCAAAAAAAAAAAAAAGCGGTCGTGTAGCCGAAACAAAAATGTAACTTAACAGAAAAATACAGTAATAAAAATAAAACGCATATTTGTTCTACAACAGTTTGAGCACCTTCTTCAGGCTTTTATTAATTACCATTTCTACTAAATATATATATATATATATTCCTTTAAGCATATGTTGTTAAACAGCACAGCACAGCATTTTCTTGTTTGACAATTTTCCGTTTTATTTTTTCCAGTTTTCGAATAATCCTTCTTGTGTTATATGTAAAATGGTGTAAAAGTGTTCCGTAGTCTGCGAGCGCTTTTGGCGTTTCCGCCATCGTCAGGCTGGTTATATAAAAAGTCGTTTTAAAATTACGTCGAATGATAAGGTCGTGTTTTAAAATTACATCGTACTATAAGACCGTTTTTGGCTTATGTGGGCTATTTATATACAAATTTATTGGACAGTTTTTTTTTTTTTGTTTTTTTTTTTATACATTATAGAGGCATTTTAAAATATTTTTGCTGGATTCATAATTTATATTGTTTATTTTGGGTTGTCTCACTTTTATATACAACGCCTCCAACACCTTCAGTCTCCTAACGTTAGAGTCTGTTTGTAAAATTTTGGTATTTTCTACCATGATGTTTCTAAATTGAGAATGCTGGCAGCCATGTTTTTTTAAATGTTGCGCGATAGAGCCAGTATCGGAAACATGAAGCGTTAGTCTACGGGACAACGTGTTGGTAGTATGACCAATGTAAGAGGAACATTTAGAGATACACTCTCCTATTGGGCAATTAAATTGATAAATTACATTGTTCTTTTCCAACACTTTGTCCGCTTGCGAAATATTGTTATTAATTACGAGATTAGTCGTTTTCCGTTTTTTTGTAATAGATAATGAACTTCAACCCTCTGGGAGATACGTATCGTCGAATTATGTCTTTTAAAACCCTTTCGTCTATGTGATAGTTTTTATGTAACTGGTTACAGTAAAATATATTTGTGGGTGACGGATTATTATCCCTTTCCCTACCAGCAGCATGACTTAAATTGTTAATAAACAATTTAATTTCTTTATCCACTAGAAAGTTTGGAAAATTATTATTTATCAGTACCTGTTTTATGTTTCTTAATTCACTGTAGAAGATATATATATATATATATATATATATATATATATATATATATATATATATATATATATTTTTTGGAGGTAATATTTTTTATATAAAACAATTCCAGTCAAAAAGGAATAGTTCAATATACTAGATAGAGCAAAATAAAATTTATAGTTTCTTTTTTATATTTCAATTTCATTCAGAAAAATATGACTTCAAAACAAAGATTTATTATTTGAACAAAGAATACAATTCTAAGTAATTTCCTTAACCCATGAATTTTCCATGTAGGCTCATCTCCTCAGAGGAAAAGTCATTATTAAAATATTAAATCTGGTTTGATATAATGGGAAAAATCAATTGTAAATGTGATATTCTCCTGAAGGTTGAAGGTTCAATACTCAGTGTGGGCGACCAAAATATACATTTGCGAGTTACTTAGGACCTCTATCCAGTCATGGCTGACGGAACAAGAGCACGCTACCTCCGTGAAGTAAATAAAGGGTTCCACTCGAAATTCTGTCCAAATTCCCAAGTTTGGCAGAAACATTCCCGAGTTCGACAAGATACACCTGAAGAAGGGCGGAGGTTATATCGACCGAAACGTTGTGAAAATCACACTCAAGAAGAGAACAGTAGTCCAATGAATAATAGTACAAATAATCAATCCTCATCTCAAAAATTCAGAAACGTAATATTGAATGGTGTTTATAAAAGTAATATATAACATGTAACATGTAAAGATGTAATTAATTGAATATGAAAGACGAGTTATTTCCAAAGAGAAACAGTCGATTTAATTGATTGAAAGATTCGTAATGTATATAATATATTATACGTGAGAGAATATGGTAAAATTGCGTATGTTAAGTAAATGATAATATGTAGTGGGTATTATTTTTTTTAATTTTCTAGTGTTATATTATCTATGTTATTTCAAATTAGCTGGATTTAAATTTCTCTTATGTTTGTATTCTGATACCAATTCATACTGCTTCCACTCCATGAACTCTTACTCAGCCCTTCCTCCAGTAACAAACAATGAAATAGCAATGCCCTGTTACTTTGAGGAGTATAATTTTTCAGTTGATATATAACCCTTATAAACTAACCCGTTAACATTAACCATCAACGCGGGGGTGCAGAAATACCTGGATTAGGACCCAGGCGTGGGGAATACCCTCTCGGTGCTGATGGACCCATAGATCTTCCCAGGTCATCCGTCTAAGAGAAGGAAAACTCTGAAGCTAAACCTAAGGGGAGGAAGGCCTCTCCAGTCTTGGATGACAACCTTCCTAGAGCTGGTGACTCAAACAAATTACTGATCTGCAAATCTAAACTGCTTAAAGAGTAGATAGGCACTGTCTATCACTCGGCTTCCATACTCCTTCTTTGCCTATTAGCTAGGCATAGAGATCGAATCACAGGGAGTCGATAGACCTTCAGTGGTCGATCTTGCTTCCTGACTAGGGCAATGAACGCCGTTTTCCCCACTCCCGACACATCCCATCCCCTAAACTGGGCACTTGGGAGTGTTTGAATGCCATAATGCCAGTACAAGTAGATTGGATTGACCATCGTCTGATGGGTTGAGGGTACCAGATAGACAGTTCCTTGCTGCTGTTCCCGACTGGTAGTACAGGGGCCTTAACTCTTTGGTAGCGCTTAGAGCGGTTGCTCTATCAACAGTTGTATAATATCGGGTTGTTTGTAGTGCCATGTCGTGCATGGAAAGGGCCCCTGCACTCATCTCCGGTGGGCTATCCTGAGGCCACAATCCTAGTAGATGGCAGGACAACTGATGATCTGCTTGTGTTGCATGTCTGGTATTCTGTATAACCACTTGTTCAGCATCCCTTACCTAAACTGAAACTCTTAAAAAAAATGACAGTACAATAATAAAAAATTACGCTAAAACCAGGCCCAAACTCAAACAAAACCAACTTGCCTTCTTCCTTGAGGCTTGCATTTACGAACATCTGTGGGCTTAGTACTAATTTAAATGATCTTGAAGCATTTTTCCTAACAAACACCCCGGATATCTTAGCACTAAGTAAGACTAACCTACACTCCTCCATCTCCTCTAACTATTTTAACATGCCTGGATATCTCCCACTCTGCCGTAAGGACTCTGACAGACATATGCACGAGCTTGGGGTATACATTCGGAACACCCTCCCCTTGACTAGAGAAACTAAACTAGAATTGGACGATCAAGCCTTTATGTGCTTTAGACTTAACATGCAACATAACATTAGCTACTTTTATTTTCCCTACCGCTCTCCCTCGACCCAGGACTGTACCCTAATAAACAAAGTCTCTGACAGCATAGATACAGCACTTTCCCTCGACACTAGCGCACAAGTGCATGTGTTTGGTGACTTCAATGTCCACCACAGCAAGTTGCTTGGATTTTCTACTCACACAGACGCAGCTGGTATGACTACATATAACATCTCTATATCTCATTCCCTATCACAGATGGTTACGTTTCCAACCCGTTTCCCAGACCAGCAAGAACAACACATATCACTTCTAGATCTGTTTCTGACCACAGTTCCCGATGACTGTGTAACTAATGCCCACAGCCCACTTAGGAATGCCGATCATGCAGTGGTAATAGTTGAAATAGCCCTAAACTTTAGAGCCAAAACTGAAGAACCACAGCTCAAAACAACGAGATATAAAAAGGCTGACTGGGAAGCGATCAGGGACCTCATTAGGGACGCCCTATGGCAAAATATCTTTTCACTTCCTGCTGAACAGTGCGCAATGAGACCACTGAATGGTTCAAAACAGCAATTGAAGCACATGTTCCCACACGGAAATTTAATAGCTAGCGCAACTCTCCCCAATGGTTTACTTCTACTCGTGCAGCCGCCATTGCGCAAAGGCAGCATGCGTACCACAGATTAAACCGACATAAGTCCAGTTCAAACAGGCAGAAGTATATAGAAGCCAGAAGCATCTGCAAGAAAGAAATAGCGACAGCTAAGAGAGAATTTACTGAAACCACCAAAAAACGCATCGAAGCACAGAAATTAGGCACACATGACTTCTGAAAAATCTACAACAGTGTAGTAAATAATGGACAATCAACAATCCCCCCTACTATCCAACAATCTGAGGTTGTTTGCTCTGCAACTGAGAAGGCTAACATGCTTGCCAGTCGGTTTACCTCCAACTCCACACTGGACCCTTCCAACCATCCCCTCCCTGACTTTCCTTTGCGGACAGACACCACACTAGACGATCTGAAAATCACCCCTTCTCAGGTGCATGCTATCATAAGAAATCTTGACACTGCAAAACATGTGGACCTAATCTCATCCCGGCTGTGCTATTAAAAATGTTCTCCACTGAAGTAGCTCCAGTTCTCTTCAAAATTTACAACAAATGCCTTAATGAATCTTGCTTTCCTGCCTGCTGGAAAACTGCTTCTGTAGTACCAGTTTTCAAGAATTCTGGTGAAAGAACTGACCAAGTAAATTATCGCCCTATTAGCCTCCTCCCACTTTTCGCTAAAATATTTGAGACAATAACTAACCAAGCTCTAGTCCATCACCTTACAGATGCTAAACTTCTGACTGACCAACAATATGGATTTAGACAAGCCTGTTCAACAGCAGACATCCTTACTCTAGATATATCTAAGACTTTTGACAGGGTATGGCATGAAGGTCTTCTCGGGAAAATAAGATCATATGGTATCACTGGAAAAATACATGACATAAGTTAATCCTTCTTAGATAAGAGAAAAATCCAGGTTGTCCTCGACGGTCGTACATCTAAACAATGCGATATAAATGCAGGAGTGTCTCAGGGGTCTATCTTGGGACCTCTGTTATTCCTAATATTCATAAATGACCTCCCTGACAAAATTGCCTCTGAGATGGGTATATATGCTGACGACACCACCCTCTATAACAGACACGACAGGAAAACAAATGAACATATATTTAAAGAAATGGCAGAAACACTAGAGGATGACCTCCAATCTGTAGTGGAATGGGGACATAAATGGATGGTCACATTCAATGCTGCCAAGACAAGACTCGTTTCCTTCAATAATTACAAGAAACCTTCTCTACCACTAATAGCAATGGCCAATGACTTTTTATCTGAAAGTACATCCTTTAAACTCCTCGGCCTAACGCTCTCAGGAAACATGAGTTGGAACAATTACATCGAGAGTATCGCCAGAACTGCTGCGAAGAAGCTAGGTTCTCTCTACCGTGCTAGAAAGATACTAACGCCCGAAAGTATCCTGTACCTCTATAAGGCCACCATTCGCCCATGTATGGAGTATTGTTGTCATATTTGGGCTGGTGCATCTACCACTAGTCTCTCGCTCCTAGACAAAAGAGAGTCGCCAATCTGATAGATCCTGAACTGTCATCTAAACTTAAGCCCCTGTCCCATTGACAAAATGTTGCATCCCTCTGCCTTTTCTGCAAGTACTTTAACGGTGAATGCTCTGACGAACTGCAAGCACTTGTGCCCCCTCGACGTAAATACCCCCGACAAACCAGACAAGCAGCTAAATCCCACCCCTTCACAGTAAAGATCCCTATATGTAAGAGAGCCTTCTACTCCAGCTTTCTTCCCCAGGACAGCTAGACTTTGTAATTCCCTGCCGGGTCCCTGCTTCCCCAACTGTACTGACATACAGAAGTTCAAGTACAACGTGAACCGACATCTTGCTGCCCAACTCCCTACACAGTACCCCTGATGCCCATGTCTCTGATTGTAGCCCCCTACAACAAAGTGGCAATATGCCTTGTTTGGGGTGAAAATGTAAAAAAAAAAAAAAAAAAAAATTAAAAAAAATTCTAGTATCTTTAGATTAGGTTTAGAGAAAATGATTATTTTAACTGCTTCAAGAGTGCAAATTACAAAATTTAGACCCTGGTGTGCATGATTTTTCTTTTTTAGTATACTCCATTTAATTGAATAAGGAATCTTTTTAAGTGTTATGTTTTTAATTAATCCGTAGTGGAATGGGGACAAAAATGGTTGGTCACATTCAATGCTGCTAAGACTAAGCTTGTTTCCTTCAATAACTACAAGAAACCTTCTCTGCCACCAATAGCAATGGCCAAGAACACATTGCCTGAAAGTACTTCTTTTAAACTCCTCGGCCTAACGTTTACAGGGAATATGAACTGGAATAAATACATTGAGAGCATTGCCAAGGCTGCTGCAAGGAAGGTTGGCTCCCTCTACCGTGCTAGAAAACTACTTACGCCTGACAGTATCCTATACCTCTATAAGGCAACCATTCGCCCATGTATGGAGTACTGTTGTCACATCTGGGCTGGTGCATCTGCTGCTTGTCTCTCGCTCCTGGACAGGGTTCAAAAAAGAGTCGCCAACCTGATAGGTCCTGAACTGTCATCTAGGCTTCAACCTCTGTCCCATCGACGAGATGTTGCATCCCTCTGCCTGTTCTACAAATACTTTAATGGTGAATGCTCTGACGAACTGCAAACACTTGTACCTCCCCGACGTAACTACCCCCGACAAACCCGACAAGCTACTTAGTCTCATCCCTTTACAGTAGAGATCCCTAGGTGCAAGAAAGCCTTTTACTCCAATAGTTTCTTCCCCAGAACTGCGGGTCTTTGGAACTCCCTTCCGGGATTCTGCTTTCCCAACTGCAATGATATGCCGAAGTTCAAGTGTAATGTTAACAAACATCTTTCTACTCTTCTCCCTTCATAATGACCCCGCTAATTAATTCCCTAATAGTAGCCCCCTGCTTCAAAGTGGCACTGTGCCTTGTTTGGGGTGAAAATTGAATAAAAAAAAAAAAAAAAAGGTAGTTAAAGAAGTGCCTTTTTTCTGTATATTTTCGCTTTTGAAGGAATGTAAGTGGTTTGAGATTCTCAGTTTTATTAAATTTGCGGATGTGCCTATGTAAGTTTGAGTTTTAGTTACATTAATTTAATTATTAATTTATTTAGGTTATTATCTGGATTGGTACTCAAATTTAGGTAGTTTTGAATTTAATAATTTTCAGAAGATTCGGATGCATATTAGTGAGTTAGTTGTGAATTAATTGTGGGAGAAGCATTATAAAGATTGTTTTGTGGGTTAATGTGATTTCAGGTATCCTTATACATGATTTAGTAAATTTGGAGTATTTTGGTCGGTGACATTTGGGTGGGTTTCATACATGGGGAATTGTATTACCGTGCAATAGTATACAACGTCCTTATGTATACAATCAATATTTAGAGGACAGGGCAATTAGTTTTGGCAGTTATATTTATTTATATGGGTCGTATATGGAGGAGGGGTCTGAGATTTTTTTATTTTCATGTTATTGGAAGATATGATTGTTTGCACTAAATTCGGCATAGTTGGGTATGATATTTTCATGGAGTTTTTGTTTGTACTGTATTTATGTGGGCATTTAAAAGATTTTTCTACTATTTTGAAAGATTCCTTAGGTATGTTTGTTTTTACGTTTGAGCTAAAAGGTTGATTCAATCACATGGATTTATTTTGTCTTAGTTGTCTATTTTTCTTATTTAGCTTGTGGTTAGAATTTTTATTAGTATTATCATCTTTTAGAATTGGCTTATTTTTGTTAGGAATAGATTGTATTATATTACTATTACCTGTATTCAGGGTAATATTATTACTGATTTTAACTTATTAAGCGTAGGGTCTTTTTGTTTGTTCATTGTTTCTGCACATAAAATAGATTAAAATTAAATTTATGCTAAGGGGAGTAAGATTCAGAATTTAAATTCGGGGAAATTTCTTCCGAGGAGATGATTCTACATCGAAAATTCATGAGTTAAGGAAATTACTTAGAATGGTATTCTTTGTTCAAATAATAAATTTTTGTTTTGAAAAGTCATACTATATATATCTATACATATAGTTTATAGATATATATCCACAGAATCCTATATTGAGGAATCTTCTTTATTTATGACGTCAGAAGAGTGTTTTTCAAACGTGACTAATTTTCACGTGGCTTTACATACGTTTGTCCAAATACAGTTTTGGCAAACAAAAGAATCCTCGATTCTATTTTTAAACAATATCTAGATTTCTAAAGAATGGACAATCGACTTTTTTTCCGATATATTTAACTATTTCTAATAGAATTAACAATATTTAACTATTTCTAATAGAATTAACAATAGACTTAATTTCTAACATGTCATTCTATATTATCTTTAATACTTGCATACATGGTTCGATTCTAGCCTTATCTTAATATCATTTTCACTTATCTAGTATCTCCTCTTACTTACACGCGAATGGAACAGCCCTTCATGTAACATATTGACGGTGTGAGACTCTAAGAAAGCAACCCCTGTCATGGACGCACATCAGTAGCAGAGATGCATCATTGAATTCCTGGCAAACGTGCATTGAGAATAGTGGTGATTATGTAGAAAAATAAATTTTGGAGCACAAAAGGTTGTTCATTTTAATTTTATCACTCTCGTTTTCATAGCTCTTCAACTTTTTGAGTTAAAAAAGGGGTTTTACTCCTGGAATGATCCACATATATTTTTTTTCCTTGGGGGTCACCGCTTATCAAGGCCCAAGGGCCACTTGAGGATAAGGATAGTGTGTATCCACTTTAAATACATTTTCTACCTCTTGAAAATGGTAGTTGGTCCCAAAAATATTTGAGGAATATATCATTTACAGTTGAGAATATAGCACCTATGATGAGGTAAATAAATATTTATTGATACCTATTGAATTATTGTTATTATTTATTTATCTGTTTGCAACAACTGAATAATTCCTGCGTTGACAAACCTTTAAACATACATTTATATATATATATATATATATATATATATATATATATATATATATATATATATATATATATATATGTATATATATATATGATGTGCCTTCAAAAATTTCCAGACTATTTTTGTCTGGGCATTTTTATTGACAGTGCACACACAAAACTCTAGTCGACTTCAAAGTAATATCCTTTGGTCGCAATTCACTTGTTGTACTGTTCCAACAACTTCTGGAAGGATCCATGGAAGTCATCTTGTGTGAGTGTGTTAATCAGCCGCGTCACAGCATCTTTCATCTTCTCAATTGCCTCATTACAACAGCTGCTTAGGTTTTCCTTGAGCTTAGGAAATAACTAAAAGTCACAAGGAGCAAGGTCTGGACAATAGGGAGGATGAGAAACTGTCTTGTTACCCATCTTGGTCAAATAGTCTGTGACAAGAATGGAATTGTGGACTGGTGCATCTGTGTGGACTGGTGCATCTGTGCAAATCTTCCAAATCTCCAGTTCCTCACGTCCATAAGCCTGACGAATTCTCACAAGAATGAAACAGAATATTCTGTGTAGTTTAATTGCCATATATATTTTCATAACTTACTACCTAGCTCTACCTATGCATTGAGCACTCTTAAAGTAAATATTGAAAATTTGCACATAAAATTATATCTTCCTATATTAATTTATGTGATTAAATGAAGTAGTCGTTTTATATATATATATATATATATATATATATATATATATATATATATATATATATATATATATATATATATATATATATATTCTTTTTTCTTTTAAGTAATATCTTTTTCACCCTTATGATATTTATGCTTTTTATTTCAGGGGAAAAAATCAGAAGTAAATTAAGACATAACAGTGAAATAATACAGATTAACCTTTATTGATACAGTATATATTTTCTTTTTTAATTTTTTTTTACTTGCATTGTGTTCTTACTTACATCGGCATAGTCAGATGAACGTTCTGTATTGTATCATATTTCGGAGAAATTTCTTTCCTTAGATAATAGTTCGTCTTTTATTCAAATGTGAATATTGGGCCTACTCTGTTAACGTGAGCAGTTAAATGAAAAATATTTTTTTAAATATTAAAACTTTCAAAAGATGTAAAAACATGTTAAACTATGAAGACGGGAGTGGTACCATTAAAACAAGCGATCATTTGTGCTCCAGAATTTATTTTTCTACATAGTCACCACCATTCTCAATGCACTTTTACCAGTGATGAACGGTAGCTGTGCATGGGCGTCTAGAACGCTCTTTGTCACACGAGAGTCGTTCCAAAAGTAAAGCCTCCTATTTTTCTTATTCAAAAAGTTGAAGAGTTACAAAGACGAAAGTAGTACCATTAAAACGGACGGCCGTTTGTGTTCCAGAATTTATTTTTCAACAGTCATCATCATTCTTAGTGTATGTTTGCCAGGAATTCAATGACGCATCTCTGCTACTGACGCGCGGTCATGACATGGGTCACTTTCTTTGAGTCTCATACTGTAGCAATAAAGATAAAGGCCAGAAACTGCCTGAAAGCCGATAATGTTATGAGAGTAGCCTTGTCAGTTCGCACTGATAATGCTTCTGGTATTTCTGTTCATTATTTTTAGTAATAAAAATTAACTTCATAATTTTATATTTAGAAAAAGGTTGATTTTCTTTATTTTTATGATACGAATGTATAATACTATTTTTATAACAAATCCCAAACAATAAAAAATGGTTCTTTTTGACCTCCTTGTTTTTCTGTCACTTTATGATGGACATGAATTTTTGTAATAAGAGTAGGGGTAAATGGAGAACTACATAAAGCCAAGGGGTCAATGATGAAGGAAAGGTTGAGAATAGTTGATCTAGAGTGAGATAATCAGACCTTTATGTGCTTTAGATTAACCTTTCAACACTGCATTAGTTACTTATATTTTCTCTACCGTCCTCCCTTGACCTAGGACTGTACCCTAATCAATCATGCCTCAAGCAGTATAAATGCAGTACTCTCCTGATATACAAACGCAAACGCCCAAGTACATATAGTAGGGAATTGTGTAGAGAGATATTTGTTCACATTACATTTAAATTTCTGTATGTTAGTAGTCGAGAATCAGGGAGCCAAGAGAGAATTTCAAAGGTAAGAGGTTTGAGGAAAGAAGCTGTTAGACTAGAAATCTTTCTGGCATCTGGAAACTTCTACAGGAAGACGTGAGATTTTGCTGCTTGTCAGGTTGGTCGATATCGGCAGGAGATGATTTCTCGGCAGCAAGAAATGCTGTTTTCACATTTTCTAGTGTTTTGACTAGCTGAAACACATTTTATTGCTGTTGGATAAAGAATACCTTTTTCCTGCGATTATCGGAAGATTCATCATTTTTTTCAGACACGTGTTATGAAATGTTGGATGCTCTATCTAAGGTTGCAAGTGGAAATTGCTCCTCAGTCTGCTGAGATGTGAACAAAATATCATTTTCTGAATTAACTTTTTAAGTGTAATTTCATGCAGAAACTAGAAGAATACCTGTCCCAGGAAAGGTAAAATTAATTCCCAAGAACACTGCACGCCGAGTCATCTATTCACTAGAATTCATTTAATTTCATTCCCAATCATTCAAGTCAACAAATTGAATAAGTTTAAGTACGTGCATTCATGTGCATTAGAAATTGACATTGGTTCATTTGAATATTTTTTGGTGCATCAGTATGTGCACGTGTCACGTAACAAATTAGATTTGAATGCTTGAAGCATTTTCTCTGCATCTACAAAATGTGCATCATGTGTTTGCCTTTGCCTTCGCAAAGGCAAATGTGCATTTTAAGTTTAATGCATTTCTTCAAGGTTTTCATATGTAAATAGGTTTACTAACTTTCATGATACAATCGATAGGTAATAGCCATATACATAATTGTCCCTTCTTGCACTGATGATTGCGTTAAACACTAGTGTTTGTAGGCATAAAAATAACTGTGAATATATATTTATAAAAAATATAGGCATAAAGATCCCCTTTAAGAAATTAAAGTTGAACCCTCTTTGGAAAATAAATAGAAGTTTTGCATCACTTTATGTTCCTGTATGAGGATTAATATGAATATATATTGATACTAAACCTTATGTTTAGAATTATTATTCAAATTTTAATCAAAATATATTACATGGTTTTGATTCTAGTAAATGTTTCAAATTTAAGCATTAATCGATTTTAAGAAGAAATAGAATTTTAGTGAACCTTGTTTAATTGCTGTCAATTTTTTATACAAATCTGAAATATTTTAATTTTCAACTGAGAGATTGTTTTTACAGGAAAATCACCACTTAGCAAAGCCTGAAGGCCACTCGAGGATAAGGGTGAATGAATATAAGGTGGTAGTGTAGCAATAGTTAATGATGTAGATTGGGTAGAATTTGGATTATTTAAAGGGGACGGCTCAACAAAAAATTGTTTACAATCAACTTTAAGGCTACTATATTATAGTCATCCGTGATTCAGGTTAGCAGAACAGTGTTCCACAGGCGGGCAGTTCTAGGAAAGAAGCTTTGTTCATTGGAGCTGCGTTTAGATTTATGCACAGATAGAGAATGGTGGAAATTGTTGAAGCTAGTCGAATGATTTTTGTGAAAGTTTGGCAAGAGGGGACCATAGATTGGATCTCAGACGAGCATCTGCCATAAAAATAACAACAGAGCAGAGGCATGCAACGTCTCTTCTTTGGGAAAGAGGCTGCAGGAAAGAAAAAAGTGCATCAGGTTTAGAATTGAGTTTTGAACTCTATCAAGGCAGAATTTGGCATGCCGAGAAGCTCCTGCCTAAGTGTGGCAACAGTACTACCATTTTAGGATGTATTTGGCTCTTACACAGATTGCATCAGCAGTGAGATATCTACTGATCCACCATTTTTCTAGCGATTTTCGCAACTGATTAAATGTATGTGTTCCATTTCAGATTAGGAATGAAGGTCAGTCCCAGAAGCTTGTCAGGACATGGTGCTTTCCCAAGACGAGTGCTATTCATTTCAATTGGGGCCAGATAAGGCCCAAAGCGATTGTAATCATGTCCATATCATACACCCTAAACACTTTTTAATATTTAATATTTTCTAAATTTCTACATGTTTTTTTCTCTAGCATTTAGAGAAAGATTGACTATTTTTTCAACATTGTCAGATAATTAGTTGATTTAATCTTATGTAACGCCAATAATATATATATATATATATATATATATATATATATATATATATATATATATGTATATGTATATATATATATATTTTTAAACAAGGAATTTTTAATTTTTCTGAGGAATATATGCACGAAAAGAGTTGGTATTGACGTAATAATAACCGATTGTTCCTGCATAATGAAACAGATCTGTATAAAATGCATAGAATTTAACATGCTGGAGGAGATACATGAAAAATAAATATTTGGATCTTGGAATGTAACTAGACTGTCATTCTTTTATATATTCTTTGTTGTTATATTTAGCACACATTTGAGCTTCTAAGCAAAAAGGATTGGTATACACGAAGTTTTTTGCATTTTAATGTTATTAGCTTCAAGTATTCTTAATGTTTTTTATGTTAGCTTCGTGGTGTATTATCTGTGTGTTGCTGACAAGAATTTCTCTAACTTCAGAGGAGGGGCAATTATGTTTTTTTTTGTAAATGTTGTAATATATCGCTTGATTCTGTATTATGTACGTTAAGGCGACCTGAAAGGGTAGTCGTTGTATACCTATCTATATAACCGACGCAACCTGCACTTAATGAAATTACATCCAAATCTTGTGGAAACACACTCAAATGCTCGTTCAAATCAATGCCCCCTACTGGAACTAGCTCTGACCATGGAACTGGGTACCCATCTCTCCCACACTGCCACTCACAGCTCAGACGCATTCGCCGCTGTTACTTCATAAAACTTTTAGCCCTCCTAACAATAATATTCACACAGACCTCCTTCTTTGAATGATGAAAAGCAACACTGCAGTCAACTTTGAACTTATATAAATTCTTTCGATTTACACATTAAAAAGATCATCAAAAAACTGAAAAAATGAAATAGCCTAATCAAACGGAAGCTCTCTGTTGTATTTAACAACGTTTGTTTAAATGAAAGAATGCTGCCTAAATACACACACACAATATATATATACACACTGCTGATCAAAAATTTAAGACCACTTAAAAATCTTTAAAAAGGAAACCTCTTTTTTAAAGATAGATTTTAAACTCTTCCGACTTAAGGTTACTAATACTACCATCTAAAAGGTTATCAAAACAAAAAAGTACATTCCAAAAATTTTATATAAAAATTTGCATTTTTATTAAATTAGGCTTTTTACATATGATCAAAATTATAAGACCAAGTGTATAAAATGTTAGATTTATGATAATTCTAATGTTTTTAGATCAGTTAGAGATTAGCAATCACTGTGTAAAGGTGTTACCATGCCTAAAGCAAGAAAACTAACCGAAGTTGAGCACTCTCGAATTCTAGGATTTCATAAGCAAGGTTTGTTACACCCAGCGATAGTAGCTAAGGTAACTCGCAGTAAAACTGTTATTTGCAACTTTCTAAAGAACACTAAGAATTATGGAAACGTAAAATCGTTTGGTCAGCTCCCCAAAATTTTTCTTGCATTGAGTAGGAGAATCAGACAGGTTGTTATGTATGACAGAGGACTTTCTTCTAGTCAAATTAAGGCGGTTACAGGTGCTGATTGCAGTCCAATAATCATCAGACTACACTTACAACAAAAAGGCATGGTAAATAAAAAGCGTAAACAAATTCCTCGATTGCTTCCACGTCACAAAGTGGACCGCTTAAGATTTGGTCGTGAATACCAAACCTGGGACGTTGAGAAGTGGAAGAAAGTCCTGTTTTCTGATGAGAAAAAATTCAATTTAGATGGTTCTGAGGACTTAAAGCGATATTGGCATGACAAAAACATGCCCCTTGAAATTTTTTCCTCACGTCATAGTATATGGTATGTGGTATAGGGTGCCTTTTCTTACAGAGGGACAATGAAGCTCCAGGTAGTGCAAGGTCGTCCGACAGCAGCCGATTATGTTAGCATGCTACAAAAAGCATCTTTGATGATGGTGGGTCATCGTTTGTGTGGGGATGGATAGTTATTCCAACAGGATAATTCTGCAATCCACACTGCAAGACCGCCCTTGCGCTTTCTACAAGAAAATGGAGCCCATCTCTTGGAACATCCTGCATGCTCACCGGACTTGAACCCAATTGAAAAGGTTTGGAGATGAATGACAAGAGAGGTTTATCAAAATGGCAAACAATATTCAACAAAAAATTAACTTCGTAAAGCCATCTTTAGAAACTGGAGCAGGATCCCCCCCGCATCTTAATGGAAACTCTTATTTCTAGCATGCTCCAAAGAATGTTTGAAATCATCAGAAGCAGTGGAGGTAGAACTCATTATTAAGTTTGATTGTTGAATGTTTTCATACACTTTTCATACACTTTTTGTACTATTTAATAGAATTTTTGTCTCTGGTCTTATAATTTTGATCATGTTTAAAATGCCTAATTTAATCAAAATATAAATTTTAAGAATAAATCTTTCGAATGTAGCTTTTTGTTTCCATAACTTTGTAGATTGTAGCATTGGTAACCTTAAGTTGGAAGATCTTAAAATCTATCCTTAAAATAAATTTTTTTTTAAAGATTTTTAAGTGGTCTTAAATTTTTGATCAGCAGTGTGTGTGTGTGTATATATATATATATATATATATATATATATATATATATATATATATATATATATATATATATATATAAGCGAAAATGTATGTATGTATGTATGTATGTATGTATGTATGTATGTGTGTTCGCTTTTTCTGTATGTCAACAAAAGGCTTTTTTCAGAGAAGCGGCCGCTCGCTTCACAACTTTTTAAAACTTTTTATATCACATATACATCGTAATATCTCACATTTAACAACGAAGCTCGCCTGTCTATTTAATTTGCTCGATTTCGGGAAGATAAATATTCAATATTTGTCGCTCGCTGCATGTAGGTTAGTCTTTTTCCTATAACATCTTGGGGGGGAGCGTTCAGCAGTAAATGAATACTATCGCGCAGTCAAACTTGACCTCATTAACTCATTAAAACGGGCACCTTCTAAATCCAAGTAATTAAATAAATTCAAACGTGTTTCCGTTAGCATGTCGCGGTGGGGCAATGATTAACGTCGCACGTTTTTTTTCACACTTTCATTTACAACTTTGCCTCAAGGGTTCGGGTTCGTTCCTCATACTTACTTTTTTTTAACCATCACCCCCACCCCAACCCTCAGAGTTTCCACACACACACCCAAAAACCCGGGCAACGCTGGGTACCCCTCGCTAGTATATATATAAAGTACATACCTATCATTTGAGTAGGCTCATATATTATTGTTTTCCCAGTTACCTATCGATTGGATGGGGAACCCAAATCTTCTTGCTGCTAATTGGTCGTTAATTTAGTGTAAGCCTTTCCCACCCACCATTTGCCATAAGAGAAGACTGTATTTAAATAAACTTGATATCGTCTCTGAAACGATCGTACACACATTTAAGTTGTGATTGTTTTGATTTCTTTAAATATATATATGTGTGCGTGCGTGTGTGTGTGTGTGCGTGTGTGTGTTTATAGGGAGAAATTTTAAAAATGAAGAGGGTTTATAGTCCTGCATGCATAGTTTAACAATAATTCAGTGATTATTTAGAAATGAATCAACTAATGATTTACATAAAATTCAAATGCATGATTAATTTATTAAGCTGTTATACCGGCTTTCCTTGAATAAAGGAATTTACATCGATTAGCACTATAAATAGCGCTAGTAATTCCAACACTGGTGAGAGAGATGCGACTGCACTTCAACTGCTAGCCGAGTGCCCAGGAGATATACACGCTTTCCTATCTTTGTTCATTATTGTTAATACACTTGTCCTTAACCGAACTTCGACTTGATTGTTCTTATCTTCACTGTTGTTCCACGACACAACAGAAACAAATGGAAATAAAAGCACATACATTACATATATGCATATATATATACGTTACACTACATTTATTTTTAATTAATGAATACTTTAAAATAAATTAAATATATAAAAAGTTATCCATATAGTTAGAAGTGTATTTGTTGTTGTTTTTTTTTTTTTGCTTTTGTTTTGTTTAGCTATTTTAGAAAATCCTCAAACAAAAACATCTTCAAAAAGTCCGCTAAAAAATTGATTTTTAAACAAAAATAAAACAAACGAATAAAGACTACCTAATAATAAAAAGTAATTAAGATTCAATATTAATTAAAACTATAAATAATATCGAATACCAAAAACACGCCCGATATAAATAGTAAAAAATATAAAAAAAAGAATAAAATGAAAACGTCCAACGATCCTAAGAGGACCGCAGAAAAACAAAAATACAACAACAAAAAGCAAAATAATAAAAAAAACAAATAATAAAATGAACGAATAAAGAATAGTTAATACAAAGATAAGTAATATAGACTAAATATTAATATAAAAAACCTGCAAATGATATCGAGTAACAACATACGTCTATATTAATAAATTACAAGAAACAGATAAATTAATTTCCAATTTTTGCGAACCTACTCCATCTGCAATAAAACCTGTCATCCACGTTTGAAAGTCAAACACAGGCCTGACGAAAGGAAGACCTCCCGAAATATAGCATCACGGACACACCACCTAACCGCCTGGCGCAAGTAAGAAATCCTACATGTAAAATATTGTATATAAAAAATAACATATGTATATGTGTATGATGATACATATACACATGAATTGGATCAATAAAGATGAAACTGCATAGTTTGTTTCACCATTGCATCTTAAGTTGAGTTAGTTTGAGTACATCCGTCAAACCTTTGCATTATTCTGCCTTCCATAAACTTTTTTTTCTTCATTTAAAAAATCTACGTTGTATATTAACTTTCTAAACTTATGAATTTCACTTTAAATCTAAACGACGATTATACCATAAAGCAACGATAAAAAACGAGAGTTAATTTCATGCTAAACTGATAATGAGGATGATAGTGATGATGATCATGATGATTTGTCATTTTATTTTGCAACTTTATTTTCCAATTTTAATTGTCCTCAAAGTAAACAAACCTTCATATTTTACAAATAGACCACAAACGAAAAAGTGATAAAAAAAAATACATAACGAATAAATATTACCAAAGGCAAGATGAGTTACTCTTCTACTTATCTGGGCAAGTTCTTTTGTGTTCTAACTTACTTTAAGGCGTGAATTTACTTCAAAACACAAATAGTGCAAAGTCATAAGTTAAAATAAGAAACAAAATGGCTGACATTAAACGGTCATCTGGAAAGTCTCGATAATCGCTCAAAAATCGAAAATTAAACAAAATATTGGTAGAAATTAACCCAATAAATGTCACTGTGGCATATTTTGGGTGAGTTTCTCTTATTAGATGACCTCCCATGCCAGACATTTTTCTTGTTCTATTATTATTATTATTATTATTATTATTATTATTATTATTATTATTATTATTATTATTATTATTGATATTACTTGTAAATAAACGATTTAAAGTAAGTTAAAACTCACAAAAAACTTACTTATGTCGGTAGAAAAGTAAGTATCTTGTTTTTTTTATTTGTTATATATATATATATATATATATATATATATATATATATATATATATATATATATATATATATATATATATATTTGCTTTGAACCACATTTTTTTATTATCTATATTGCAAAATGCCTGTAAAACCTTCAGTTCTGATAATTAAAAAAAAACTTTCTAACTTTATTATTTCTTTCCCAAACGAAGTCATTTTCATCCCAATAACTTTACACGCACATATAAACGTTAAAATAGGAAAAATATTAAAAAAAAGAAAAGGCAGTATTTGTTGTTAGGCTAATTTTATTGAAATAAATACAGCTGAAAATTAACGTGTACCCTTGGAACTGGTCAGTGAGATATTTTGCAAGGAATTACTTTGTCTTGGAGAAAATGGAAAGAGATGTCAGGAATGATTTGCTTTGGGTTTTATTTCGTGCAAAACTCCGTAGATACGGATCGATGGTAATCTGCAAGATTCTGAAAAGAGACGAGAAAACTATGCGCTGCCTCTCGGAGAGAATGTCGCAGAATAAGCGATCGATATGCTGCATCCGAAAGATATGCAAATCCTGCACGTGGTTCACACTCACAGGATGGATCGCAGCAAGAGAGAGTGGGATTTGGGGGCGGAGGAAAAAAAGTAAGAACTTGATATGTGAAAAGTGAAAGGTGGTTATTTGAGCTGGGAAAACATCTACGAAAAAGTAACGGACGAAAATAAAACATTCAACGTATAATCCACAAGTGTACCAAGGTTGAAAGACATTCCTGGAAATCCAAAGATAAGCGGAAGAAATCCCAACTCATAGAAAGGATCCGATGATTTGTTAATAACACGAAATCTTTAACCAATTTGGAGAAAAACTCATCTATTCCAGCTATATTATCACAACTTTTACCAAAATCCAATACCTATTGATTTCAAACAGATCATATAAAACGACAACATAATATCACATTATTATTATTATTATTATTATTATTATTATTATTATTATATATATATATATTATTATTATTATTATATATATTATTATTATCATTATTATTATATATTATATTATTATATATTATTATTATTTATATTATTATATATATTATATATATTATTATATATTATTATTATTATTTATATTATTATACATATTATTATTATATATATTATATATTATTATTATTTATATTATTATACATATTATTATTATATATATTATATATTATTATATTATTATATATTATTATTATTATTTATATTATTATATATTATTATTATTATTATTATTATTATTATTATTATTATTATTATTATTATTAGTTAGTTAGTTAGTTAGTCATAAGGCGTAGTCACACGGGCAATTATCAAAGATTTCTCTTTGAGAACAATCTATAGTGTTCTCTGGAGTCTGAATGACACCAAGTCTCCCAAGATTTCCAGTACTCTCCACTTCTTTCGATAACCTTTGCAGATGAATTTGTATTATTGCAATAGCCGTTTACCATTGATTTCTTGTTATTAGCGACCATTGGTCCTCACTGGAATTTAGGTGGCAATAAGCCTTTCCAAGGTCCCAGTCCTCTTCTCACTCATCCAGAGGAGGTCTGGCTAGTGCTTTCTGTTCCATCCTCCTCGACCCTCTTCAACTCTTTGATATGGTGCCTGTTGATGTCAATTCCTCCTTTTTGGCGTATGGGTGAGGAGTTTACTTATAATTTTAGTTTTCTTGCCTCCATGTGGTGTTTTTTTTGTGTGTTTTACCTCTGTAGCAGCTTCTAGATCTCCAGCTTGTGTATTTGACTCATGTGTATTAGTCTCTGCATTCAAGGGTTTACTTGAATATTTCAGCCGTTTTCATTATTGCTATCCGCTGTATCTTCTCAGCTACCCTTCTGATTCCAATCTCTCTTATTCTTTTTTCAAAGCTTTTTGATATTGTTCCTAGTGCTCCTACTATTATTGGTGTTATTTTAACTTTCTTCATCTTCCATATCCCTTTGAGCTCTCTGGTCAGTTTCGTGTATTATTATTATTATTAACTATATAATAATATACTAAAACAATGTTTTTGTTCATGCGTACGTTATCACCCTCCAACTACTTTTTGGTCCCCCCGACAAAAGGTGACTGGACCTGTAAATTCACTCTCGCCCGTTCGTCCGTCCGTTCGTCTGTTCGTCTGTCCGCACTTTTCTCAATAACTACGCCTTGGAATTTTTTGAAATTTTGCCCAAACATTAAACATGATATGAGTAAAAAGGAACTAAATGGATTTTCTGGCAAAACTCCAGTTTCAGCCCTAGGGGTGCCTTTCGAGTTAAAATGGCTAAAATTAACACTTTTATGCTTATTTAAAAGAAAAAAAATGATGCTTGGATTTTTATAAAACTTTCTGAAAAGTTGTAACAAACTGATTTCTATATAATTTTATTTGTCTATACTTCGCGATAACTTTTTGGTGTGCCCCAGGGGCTCTTTTAGGGCTCATAAAAACATTCCATTTTTGGGACTATTTTACCATATTTGTCCAAAATTTTCTGTGTGTGTCTATTTAGCAGTTTTGCATGGTGCTGAACTCAAATTTAAATATGTTAAGGCCTTGGGGACTTTGGGGGCTAAATGGGGGTTGCAAATGATTGCCTTAGTCATTTCTTTTTTGCATGGCGCAGAACTCAAATTTACATATGTTAAGGTCTAAAACTGCACCGTTTGTTCATTTTCACCAAGATTTAACGTCCCCTGGGGATTTTGAGGCTAAATGGGGGTGGGGCAAATGCTGAACAATCATTTTTCTTTTATGCCTCTTTCGCTGTGCACTCACGAGGGACCGTGTATGCTTCACTTGTTAAAGTTGTAATCGCCCGATTGCCGAGGATGCAAATGTGAAAAAGGTAAGTTTTTAAAACTTCGTCTGCTGCCATGTTGTTTTGAAGTCAAACAAAAATACACATTCTTTGCCTTTGGAATATGATCAAAGTGTAGTATTGTTATGGTTTCATGAAAGAGCAATGAATATAACATGAAATAAGTGTTTATACAGACATTCGCAAGGTGTCTATACATGCCCTATTTATTCCCTTCGTCGTCTCTTCTTTTTATCTTTGCCGCTTTTCATGTGTGGCCGTAATCGTCTCGTCTAATAGTCGGCGACCGTCCGTTTAACCAAGACGAATAAAAATTCTGATGCAGGAAAGATACAAACAAGACGTTTGCTGAGTTTCTTCGAGGTTTTGTTAGAGAGAATGAACTTAAGAAGAAAGAGAGACTAAATAACATATAATTATTTCTTTCTTAACCTAGTTTTCTAACTTGAGAAATGAGAGACGTAATATTCACCGAGATTATTATTTTTCTACGTCATTTTGAGTGTCTCGTTCATAGAGTTTCCTGGAAAGAACTAATTTAAAAACACGTTTCTCTTGATCGAAAGGGTGACATCATGTTATCGTTCGACTCCTGTTTTGTTTACAGGCTTTGACCGTTTGACCCTGCATTGTTACCTATTGCCTTTCGTTCCACCCTGGCAACGGTTTTGTTGTACGGTTCTGGGTTATCCTGATATGCACTGAGCGTGACCTTCGTCAAAATTCACACTAATCGCTATTTACGGCATAGAGTCCCTAGTATGTTACAGCATCTGCTCCATTCAAAGATGATACAATAATATCGTTGGGTCTGCATTTCTGCTGGGCATTCATAGAATGGAAATAAGTTACAAACTTTTATGAAGGTTTTGAAGATAGACATCATAGGCAGACACATTAATAAGGGTACTTAGTATGTTTTAGTTTGACAAAGTTGATAAAATAACGTCTGTAGAATAAAAAATATTTTTAAGAACGTCAGCAATATACAATAGATGAAGTATACAACAACGGAATTTGCATGGGTCCCACTAATTGCCCGTTCGTAAAATATACGTGAATATATTTTAATTCATGCAGATTTTGTATTTATTATTCAGAGCCAATTTTGTATTGAATATTATATTGTACCTAATATACAGTATTGATTTAAAAAATTTTTTTAAATGACTTAGGTGCCATCAGCTGGAATCAAAACCAAAACATTTAGTGCTCCAGTCGTGTTCGTATTGTTTGACCTATAAACAGATAGATAAGACAAATTTTTAATTAAACCACGTTATGAATGAATTTTCGCATGCGCAAAAGTAATAGAAATATGTCAGCAAGTTGAAATTAACATTTTAATTTTTAACACGTTACAACTTGCCGACATATTTCTATATGCGTTATTCATGCAAACAAAATTTTATTCCTTATAACCATCCTTGGTGTATCCTGTTAATTTCAGTGTTATGTGACCAGTAGTTTAAGAGTTTATTGGTTAAATATTTTCGCAGACACACACATACATACATCAATTGTTTTATTTATATAGATTACTATTATCATTGTACTTACTTGACTCATTTGAAAATAAGCAAAATTCCACCCCTTCACTGTAAAAGTTCATTGGATGTTAGAAGAGTTTCTACTCTAATAGCTTCTTTCCTTCAGTCAGTTTTGGAATTTCCTTACTGCTCCCTATTTCCCTGACTATACAAATATACAAAAGTTTATATGCAATGTGAACAAACATCTTGGGTTGTATTGAAAGTAAATCAATAAAGTGTCCGGTCCCTTTATAGAGAGGGAAGTGGGTCCTTGTAAACATTAATAATAAAAATAAACGATTCTTTCAAAATTCCGTGCAAATTCTTTAGTTCGACATAAAAATTCTAGAGTTTGACAAGAAACACTTGAAGGAAGTTACATCGGCCGAAACCTTGAGAAATTAACATTGAAGACTAGTCTGAATGATTTAAATTATCAATCGTCATCTCAAAAAAGTCAGAAGCAGAAATAGTTCTATTTAATTTGTTTATTGTTTTCTGTAAGAGTTTCGTCATCAGACATTGTGTGTTCGTTTGCAATTGATATCTGCTAGTTGGTTTACATATCTCGTTCTATTGTTTATGATTAAAATAGTAAATGCAAATTCGCAAAGGAATAGCGTCACATTTCGTTGGTGTTCATAAAACGTTGCCAATCAGCGAGAAACAAGTTCTCACTTCCCAGATGCACAATTTTTCATTCCTGCTGCAGCTGCCTCTATGGGCGTTGACCAAAATCAATATTTATAAAACAATGAGAAATGCGTTGATGCTGTGCTTGAAGTCGAAAGCATCCTGCTATTTAGGAAATATAAATTTACTATTTCTTTTGTTTTTCTCATTCTTTCATAAAGAAGCGGCAAATATCAAGAAATCATTTGTAGAAAGAGAACCAGATAAATGAATAAAGCAAATAAAATACAATTGTTCCCCTAAGAACTAATATCATTGTTGTAAGAAACCTTGGAAGACAAGTAACTGCGTCTTTCAAGGAGCTCGGAATCGTAGAAAGAGGAAGAATGGATTCTTTTACCAAAATGATTACCGTATTTGATTCGGATCCTAATAATTCCTATTTTTTTCTTATCTACCAAAAAGAAACGATGGCATCCGAAATTCTTTATCGTAATTGCTTTCTGCGTTTTTTTTTTTTTTCTTTCGGTCATGTTCATTCCAAACAAGGCATATTGCCACTTGCATGTAAGGGCTACTATTTGGGATCATGTTTAGGGGAGATGAGTGAGATGTCGGTTTACATTATATTTAAATGTCTGCACGTGAGTACAGTCAGACAAGGGGGGAAGCAGAGAGAGAATTCCAAAGTCTAGCAGTCTGAGGAAAGAAGCTATTAGAGTAGAAACCTTTCTAGCATCTACGGACATCTACAGTGGAAGGGTGGGATTTTGTTGCTAAACAGGTTTTTCAAGGGGCATGTACGTCGGGGGCGTACGAGTGCGATGAGTTCATCAGAGCACATTCTATTAAAATACTTTAACATTGCGGCGGTGGGACAGAGGTTCGAGTTTAGCTGATAGTGCGGGACCTATTAGATTGGAGACTCTTTTTTTAACCCAGTCCAAGAGGGAGCGACTAGTGGTAGATCCACCAGCACAGATGTGGCATGAGTGAATGGTGGCTCTGTAGCGATACAGGATACTCTCAGGTATGAGTAATATTCTAGCATGATAGAGGGAACCCATTTTCTTTGCAGCAGCAGCCTTCACAAGAGTTTATCAATTTCTGGATGAAATTCAAATAGAATAAATGGTGGTAGTTGTTGTGACCCAACTGGTCACGGATACGTCTAGTATGTTATAATTTGCGCATATATTTGCTTAGAGATTAGCGGTAGATGCACCAGCACAAATGTGGCAACAGTTCTCCATGTGTGGGCGAATGGTGGATTTGTAGAGATACAGGATAAAAAAAAAACTAAAAATCATGGGAAAGAAATTCAGTATGCGGCAAGAATACTAAATAGGGGGTGGGGGGGGGAGAGGAGTGATCAATAACAAAGAAATGGTAGATTTATAAAGTGTTATTTTTATTTCTTCACCTGCACTGTAATTTTTCATTTTGTTTAAAACAATATAAGTAATAGAGTTTATAGAGAGGGAAGGGGGTATATGAGATAATGGATGGGTGAATGTAAGAGGAGGGAAAGGATGCGGAAAATGTAGGGGTGAAGGACAATAGTGATACAGTGGGTGAGAATGGATGCTTGAAAGAGAGATGAGAGAGTGAAGGAGGAGGAATTAGTCATACGAATGAGTGAACAAGGAAGTCACGCGAATGAGAATGAGTAAAAGGATGTAAGGAAGAGAATGATTGAGTTAGAGAGAGAGGGAGAGGAAATAAATAAGTGAGAGGGATGAATGAAGGGGAGCGAATGAGTGATAGGATTGGAGGAAGTAATTGAATGATAGGGAGCGAAAGGGAGAGTAAACGGTTTGGTTTGGTTATTTTGTTTTATGACATATCAAACCTTTTCAGGTTTAGTTGATTTGGTAGAAACAGAGAGAGGGGAGAGAGAACGAGTAATACTGTGTTTGAAAGAAAGCGTGGAGGGAAGAGAATGAATTAGTTAGAGGTGGGAAGTAAATAAGTGAATTGGATGGATGAGAGGCGCGAATGGGTGATAGGATAGAGAAAGTGTCTGGATAATAGGGAGGGAGAAAATGATTAATTGAAAGAGTGAATTGTTAAAAGAGAGGGATAGAGAGGGGAGAGGGAGAGAGAGAATAGTTTGGTTTGGTTGTTTTGTTTTATGGCATATCGACCCTTCTCGTATTCAGTCATTTCGGTAAAACGTTTTTTTTTTTGTTGCAAGTTCTTTATATCTTCAAATATTTATTCATGGTGTTTAATTTGGTTAATTGTAGACGAAAATTGTTTTTGTTTTGGCTTTGCAGAACACGATTGAGTTTGAAAATAGAAAGAAAAGAATAATATAAATGTTTGGTGCTTAAATGTTTGATCAGGAAGCCATTATCTTCAATCAGCCTAATCTTGTAGCAATAGTAGAGAGAGTGAAAAATAAGAAAGAAAGAGTTAGAGTATGAGTGAGAGGGGAAAGTGGATGAGTGAGGTGTGAAGAGTAAATGTGTTCATGAGAGAGGGGGAGGGGCAGATCGTGAGTGACATTTTGGACATCTAATTGTACGCATGATTTCCACTTCCAATCCCTTCCCCTTAGTTATAGTCGACCCCTTCACAAACAGATTCTGTCCCATAGTATTTTTAACAAATTGTTTTTCAAACTGAAACTATATTCGCTCGATATATCATTTTGTATGCTTAGGAGTGGAGAAGATATATATTATTTAGTTACTACGTATGAAGGCTAAGAGCAATTCGGGGATATAGATTAATAAGATGGAAATAATTGCCAGTCGAAATATGAAGAACACTGAGAGTCCTAAAATTGATCAATGCTGACAACATCTAAAATTAAAGATTTCTTTAATTTTTCTTAACTTTGTTCAGTACATATTTGACAAATTCTTTGATTTCTCCATTGTTTGAGGTGATTCAAGAATGTCAGATAGTTAATGTCTATTTTCAGTAATTTCTCTGATTAAAACTCAAGTGCAGATGGCCACAATTTTCTTCTTCTTAAAGATTGTCATCTCTAATAATTTTTTTTTTAATTTTTGAGATAAGGATTGATTATTTATATTATTTCGATTCTTCAGACTATTGTTCTCGTCTTGAGAGTTATTTTCACAACGCTTCGGTCCATGTAACCTCTGACCTTCTTTAAGTGTATCTTGTTAAAATCTGGAATCTTTCTGTGGAACTAGATAATCTGCGCAGAATTTCGAATGGAAACCTTTATTTAATCCACGGGAGTGGCATGCTCTCAATCTGTTAGCCATAACTGAGTAGACGTCCTAAGTAATTCACAATTGTATTTTTGAGTGTCGCTTGCACTGAGTATTGACACTCAAAAATACAATTGCGAATTACTTTGATCAGTATTATGCTACTCCCATGGATTAGATAAAAGATTCCGTTTGAAAGTGTGACAGAAAGATTCCTGAAGTTACATTGGCCGAAACGTGCAAATTATATTCAAGATGAGAACAGTAGTGCAAAGGATCCAAATAATATGAATACTAAATAATCGCATTCCACAAACGATTCTGTGACGTTGCAATACAACAACATCATCCCATGTTAACGTGTGCTTTGCATCATTCAAACCATCTTTCTATTTTGTTGTGACAAATTAAGCCACGCTTACAACAGATCCATTTGAACTTTAGAATTTCTAATCAAAAACAATAACCTCAATTCTCAATTCTGTATATCGCACTGGCCACAACTGCCAGTCTGTCTATGTAGGCCCATTATCTAACACATACACCATACCACGCTGCCAAATACTCACATATATTACTTATACACACATATTTACACTATGAACAATTCTAAGTCTTGAGACTTCTAAACCAACTTTCTTCACTAAACACGAATTTGCATAAGTGAACATTTACTAATTTGAAAATAACTTTCATATGCCTAACGAATTGTAGATATAAAATCTTTTTATTTGTTTATTTATTATTTTTCTATTTTTGGAATACTTTGAGATGAGGCTGCATAATTTGTGTGTTTATTCTTTTGTGGACTGTTATCTTCATCTTCATAGTTGTTGCTTCATCATGTTCCAGCCAACTCATCCTCTAGCCTTCTTCAGATGATTAAACGAAACAGGGTAGGAATGCTGAGTCTTAAAACTATATCCCTTGTAACTACTGCCTTCCATAGTTGTTGTTGTCTCACCTATGTTTTGGTCAACTAATCTTTTTGGGTAGGATTGAAACCACTATCCTTGTGAACTGTAATGCAGTGGATAGAGGCATTGAGTCTATGGTATATGGTTCCAGGTGAGCATTGTGTAAATCCTACCCAAGCAGGCCGAAGGTTTTGTTGGCCAAAACGTGGTGAGACACCAGCAACTATAGAAGACATTAATTACTGGGGATACAGTTACGAGACTCAGCATCCTTATCCCATCGCAGTTAATCACCTGAACAAGGCCAGAGTATGAGTTTGCCGAAACGTTGTGAACCAACAATAAATATGAATATGAGGATAACAGTCCGCAAAGGACTGAATACGCAAATCAGCATTTTAGCTCAACTATTTTCTTCACTTGCTTTTTATAGAAAGATTTGAAAAATTACCACGTGATCTTTTTTTGATGGCCCAAAATATAAACGTTCGAATTTCTATTTTGCACATGAATGACCATTTCTTTTTTCAGAAAATATGTGAATCTCTAAATCATAATGGTAAAAAGATAGCTTTCTTTTATACAAAAATATGAATATACGAGAGTCATTTTAAAAGTAAAGCCTCCTAACTTTTTTAACACAAAAAGTTGAAGAGCTACAACGACAGAAGTAGTACCATTAAAATGAGTGACCTTTTATACTCCAGAATTTATTTTTCTACATAGTCACCACCATTCTCCATGCTCTTAAACAGTGCCTGTGCATGGGCGTTCAGAGCACTCTTTGTCATACGAGTGTTGTTCCAAAAGTAAAGCCTCATAATTTTTTAACACAAAAAGTTAGAACTATGAAAACGAGAGCCATTAAAACGAGTGCCATTTTGTGCTCCAGAATTTCTTAGCTATACACAAATGCACGATCATCGTCCAAAATGGCCGCTACAAACCAAGGAAAGACACAAATGAAATATAGAGAAAAATATGGAATTATACGAGAACTCTAATTTTAAAAAGAAATTATGAAAAGTAAACACAGTAAGTAAATGAATATAATTAAAAAACACACACACACATCCAAGTAGAAAGCAGAGGGAAATTGTTTTAGGAAATTAAAAAAAAAGTATTTAAGATGAAATTTAGACTTCAAAATTTTCCTGTGAGAAGTAGAGAAATTCTGAAAGAACAAGTGACAACAAGGTATTCGTTATTCGTCTTTGCAACGAATATAAAATTATGTTTGTTGTTTGTACAGTCGTGTTTGTAGTTTTAACATTTTTAAATAGAAAAAGTGCCATCTTTCATTTAAGCATTTTGGTATGGTAGTCTTAGATATCCACTTACTTAACTTTATCAATTCTAACCTGGCTAGCAATTAATACACACACACACACACACGCAAACTCACTCACTCTCATATATATATATATATATATATATATATATATATATATATATATATATATATATATTTAAGTTTTACATAAACATTTAGGTCTAATAATTATTAACTTTGTCATGCGATGTTGTTTTACAGAAGCCAAAACCTTACCCTTTGAACAATATTAACTTATTATTCAGTTATATTATATATATATATATATATATATATATATATATATATATATATATATATATATATATATATATATATATATAATATAACTGAATTCATTTTTTATTCTTTATTTAAAGGAGGTGGTGTTTGATCAACACTGATGGCGGACATGATTTAATATATTGTTGTTTTTAAATTTAAACAGTGTTTCATGGTAAACTGTTGATCCCTGAAAACGTAGGATTATTGTTAGTTCGAGAAATTAGTTAATTTTTCAGTGATTGTAGGAGATTAAATGGCTTACTGTCAAAATAATTTTCTAACGAATAATTAAAAATTAAATTTTTATCAATTTTTAATATACTTTTCAATGTTAAAGAACTTTAAAAACTATATGTGTGCATGTGTGCGTGTGTGTGTGTGTGTGTGTGTGTGTGTGTGTGTGTGTGTGTGTTTCCTAGGCATAAACTCTGAAATTCTTATGTTTATCAAAAAAGTGTGTAATGACAAGCAGAACCTGATTATAGTATGTTTATTTATACAAACATTATTGGTTATGTTGCAATATTTTGGAGATCTGAAAGTTGGAAGATTCTATTTATAAACGCTGCCGATATGAACCGACGAATCAAATTAAACCACGCTCTTCTATCAACAAATCAGAAACCAGAATTGCTCCGTAAAAATTGAATCTTTTAGCATTCCAGCACATAAATTTTTCGTGTCAACACGAGAAGGAATTTTTGCTTTTTGCCTGCATAATTATAAAGTCCAGAACAGCTACCTACTGAAATTTCTCCATCTTCACGACTTGTTTAAAATAGCTAAACATCCGAATCTCGTCTGAGATTAAACATGGCTCCCAATTTAACAGGTTATGGACCCGGCAGTGGACTTTACTTCGATGGATCAGAATTTAAATTCGAATTGCAGCAAGTGACATTTTTAGGATATTTACGAATCCAAAAGTTACACAAGGTAAGTCATACACAACCTGAAAACAAAAACAACCCTGACTATACTGAAAAGAATGCAACTGTCTTTGCAGAATTTATACAATGCTTAGATGACAGAAGGCTATCGGTAATGCGAGTAGCCTTGGACGATGGCTGCGAAGCATTGAACATGTTAAGAAAGCATCATTTATCGAAAGGAAAACCCAAAATTATCTCTTTCTATACTGAACTGACATCTCTAAAACGTATGGAAGCCGAGACGATTGCGGGTTATATTATAAGGGCCAAAACAACAGCAGATTCCTTTAAAATGTCTGGCGAAGTTATTAGCGATAGTCTGTTATTCTTCATGGTCCTTAAAAGGTTGCCGAGTGATTTTAAGCCGTTTATCACTGTGATACATCGGAAAGAAAAGCCCACGACTTTTAGTCAATTCAAAGTAGCACTTAAGGGTTACGAGGAAACTGAGAAAATGATTACAGAAAAAAACGAATCTATAAATATCATGATCTTTAAAAATGTCCACTTAAAAACACCACAATTACATTATACCTTTACCGCAAATAAAAACCGCATCTTTTCCAAAAAACAATCTTTCTCATAAGAAAAAGACGAACATTATTTGCTATAATTAGCGACCTAATTACAAGAGTTTCCAATGTAGATACAAACATTTCAAAGGAGACTATTAAAAATGTGGAGAGCTCTGTTAGTGAACATACATTTTTATTTTCATGTACGTTTGACGCTTAAATAAACAATAACCACGTTCTTTTTTACTGTGGAGCAACGCCCAACGGCAGATGTAATTACGAAGGAATCGGATTTTATCCATTTTTATCCCAACTTTAACCCCCAGAGTCACGTTGTATAGCTAACCCCAATAAATCAAAACTGGTGTACATTAATGGAACTGTATTCGATCTTAAAAAAACGGAAGACAATATTATTTAAACGGCGTAGTCCCATCAAAAACCGCTTGCCATGATTTACAAACATGGCATAAAATTCTTGGACACTGCAATATTCCAAATATCAAAAAGTTGCCGAATGTGCTTGACGGAATGAAAGTAAAAACTTTTAAAAATTTGACAAACTGCATTGTTTGTATGCAAGGTAAAATGGCAAAGTGCCAAAACAAGAGGCAAGACAAGAAAACCAGAAAAATCCTATTACTGGTACATTGTGACTTGAACAGTCCTGCGGAACCGACGGGCAGAAGAAACTTCAGATATGCATTAAATTTTGTAGACGATTATTCCGGTTTGGCCTATTTCTTAAAGAACAAATCTGATACTTTGCTAGCAACTAAAAATACTTAACTGACATGCCCCCCCCCACCCACTACGGTGCAGTAAAGTGTATCCGCTCTGACAATGTTACAGAATTAACTAATAAAGACGTTGAACATTTATTATCAAATATGAGAAATCTGCGCTTATTCAACTCACCAAAACAGAATTGCAGAAAGATCATGGCGGACATTTTTTGAAATGTCAAAATGTCTACTCACTGAATCAAAATTCCCCAAAACCCTCTGGACGTATGCACTAATGACTACTATCAAGAAACCCATATCAAGCCTTCTGCATTAGAAAGCCAAATTTAAACAGAATGCATGCATTTGGTTCAACTTTCATTTATAGATAAGAAAAGCAAATTAAATATCAAAACTGGTCGAAGTATATTCCTTGGATACGACAAAAACAGCCCAGCCTACTTTGTATTTTTTCCAGACAAAAATAAAACACAACGAATCCAATGTGTAAAATTCAGACACGTTTAATTTCAAATACGAAAATTCATCAGATGAAGGGGATGAAGGGGATGAATTAATATTTCCCCAAATTTATAAAAGTGACGACAATGAAGTCGTCGACAAGTACAAAATTATTAATAATGATGACAGCGATGATGCTGATGTTAAAGCCGAAAATCAACAGAACATTATCCAAAAAGAAGTAGAAGAGGACTCGATTTATTTTTTTTTGTGGTCGACAATTTGGAAGACTATCAAGTCGACTATTGCTATTTCATGGATAACACGCCAAAAAAACTTTAACGAAACAATTCATAGCATTATCAGCAATGGAAAATAGCAATGGAAAGCGAAATAGATGCTTTAACAGAAAAATATTTATTCGCTAGTGCTTCTCCCAAAGGATAAACATGTCATTTCTTCTCAATGTGTTTCTACAAAAAAAAAGACTACAGCGTCGGGCGTGGAACAGTACAAACCGAGATTTGTTGCTAAGAGACACTCTCAGATTTACGGTATAGAATATTTTTCTACGTTTTTACCGGCTACAAATCTAACCACAATCAGAATTTTATTGAAAATTGCATCGCAATATAACCTTAATATTCATCAAATGAATGTAAAAATACGCCCCGATAAGGCTGTGAAATTTATATTCGCCCTCCAGAGGGACCTATAATGAAAAATAAAAATTGAATGTAGAGGCTTAACAAATTACTGTACGACATGAGACAGAGTGGTCGAATTTGGAATACAGTATTCCATGATTATACGAGTGGACAACAATTCAAACAATGTCCAGTGGACTGCTGTTTGTGTAGAAAATGTGTAAGGAAAGTCCTTTAAAAAATTACTGCGCCCTCTGTAGATGTATAAGGAAAATCCTTTAAAAGTACTGCGCCCTCTGTAGATGTATAATGTTGCAGCAACGTAAAGCAATTCAATAACCAGTAAACACCGGTTCTGCACGGAATCCAACTAGCAAGGTGCCTAGACGGACGCGAACGGTTACTCAGACCGGACCCAACAATGGTAAGATATCCTCACACGGCACGAGAAGCAACAGCAACACGATTCCCGACCAAGTCAATCATCGCTCTCCCAACGTCTTTCAATCACCCGCTTTTATGGCCGTTGTAGGCTGACTAAATTTGCATATTGCGAGAATTCATGTGACTTTGCGAGATATCATCCTTTACAAAAGACGGCGGCCGCCGTCTTGATCTTTCTTTATCTATTTTCGGTCCGCGACGCCGAGCCGGTCCCGAGGTAAGTCTTTCCTTTTTGTCCGTCTCTCTTACGCACCCACACAACACACAAACACGCGGGCGCTTGTCTCCTGGATGCACATTAGTTTGTATACCCAAAACAAAGACAATAAATTACTTTTAGTTTCATGGGTCGATGACATTTTAATCGCACCACATTGTGACATACTGTTAAGAACAGATAAATTAAAAAAATCAAAATGACCGATCTTGGCAAGAAATAATGATTTTTGGGCATACAATTTACTCATGAAAAAGGAATTATTAAAATGAATCAATCGAGGTAAAACCTGATAAAATCCTATTGAATGAATCAACCTGATAAAATCCTATAAAATGAATCAATCGTGGTACAATCTGATAAAATCCTATTAAAGTTTGAAATCCAAGAATGCAAGAAACGCTCTACACCGGTCGAAAATGATATCAATAAAAATACAAACACAGAATCTGAAATAATTGACGATAAACTATACCGAGAGATAATAGAAAGCCTTATATACTTAGTGACTGCTATGAGACCTAATATATGTTACACAATTACAAAACTATAACAAAAATTATCAAGACCGACAATGAAGAATTTAAACAGAGCTAAACAAGTCCTTCGTTATTTGAAAGGACTAAAGAACAGCATTTAGTATTTAGAAAATCAACAAGTCCCCTAAAATTCGAGGGGTTTTCAGATTCAGATTGAGGAAACGATGAAGATCGAAAAAGTATAACCGGATATTGTTTAAGACTATCAAAAAGTGGGCCTATTATTTCATGGAAATCTAAAAAGCAGCAGATTGTATCTCTCTCTCTCCTTGTGAAGCGGAATTTATAGCGATTATACATTCTGAGCAAGAAACGCTACGCCTAAAAGCTATTCTAAAGATTGTTTTAGAACCAGAATTAACTGAAACTCCTGTAGTAATTAATTGTGATAATCAAGCCAGCATATTCTTAGTGTAAAACACAGTAATTCGCCAAAGATCTAAGCGTATAGATATTTTATTTACTGACGTTGCCGTAATTAAACGATTATTTGTCACATTTACAAACATTTATTTATCTATTTATTTTGAAAAAAAGTTTTACTTTTTATGAATATTAAAAGAAAAATGGGTACTCATGCAGAGAATGATCCGTAATGATCCGTAATTAAACGTAGAAATACGATTTAAAAAATAGCGCGGATCACTCTCTGCATTAGCCCCGAAAAATGTTACTAAACATTTATTAGTAATTTCTCACTTTTACAAACATTTGATTTTAAATTTCTTTTTAAATGACGACTTTTATCGACTTTTTTTTAAATAGTATTTGCAGATGGGTCTGTTGACAACAAATATCAGTTAAATTTTGCAAATAGTCCGCCCCCCTCCAAAAGTGGTGTTTATTCCGGAAGGTGTTCTTAAGATGAGGAGGTTAGGGGTGATTATAAGGTGGACCTAATCTAAAAATAAAACAAAAAAACAACAAGTTTTTAAAATGATTAAAATAATTTCTCACTTTTACAAACATTTTTACATGTGCACATAAGCAACTATTTTTTTTATTAATCTTTTTTACTTTTTTATTTAAAAATTAGTAAATTTCAATGAATAGAATAATAAATCATTTATCATTAAAATTAATATGTGTTTTTGGTTTTGTGCTGAATGAAACTTTTTTTTTCATTACAACAATAATGAACCAATTTAAATCTTCCGGCATGCATTTAAGGGTTACGAAATTATCAATAAATCGTTTAGTTACTAAGCCAACGTCAGTAAATAAAAACAATGTTACGTGCACATGCATTAGCTTTGACTAGAAGGTGGCTAAGGGAGCGACCATTAAATAATTGAATGGAACTCAACGCCCAAGGAGTACCTAAAGTGGCACTTATGTACTTATGTTATCGTGCTATTTTTTAAAATAGTATTTTCATGTTAAATTCAAATTTTACAATATCTTTTTCTTTTATTAATTTGTTAGGTACAGATAACCCGGTCTGTTTCTAATGTGTGTAAAATCTAGCCCCCCCCCAAAAAAAAAGGGGGTACTCTGGATAGTAACAAAAAATTAAAATTGCCTCAGTCTCGAAAGATTTCTTCCCTACTGAACGAGGAAAAAAAACTTGTTTCTCTCCCCCTTTCTCTTTCTCTTTAAATATCTCTCTCTATCCATCTCTCCCTTTCCCTCTCTCAATCTATCTTTCTCTCTATATCACACTCTCCATCTCTCTTTGAACCCCTTTCTCTCTCTAACTCCCTCTATCTCTCTCCTTTCCTCTGTCTCATCCCTCTCTGTTTCTAACTCTCTATTTATCTATCAATCCCTTTATCTCTCTATATCCTTCTCTTTCTCTATTTTCCTCTCACTTTCTCTTTTCTATCTATATATCTTCCTCTCTATCTGTCCATCTCTAATCCCTCATCCTATTTTAGCCTCCTAAATTAATTACAGTGAATAAGGCATTGTCAAAACATGGATAAATCCTATTTTAGTCACCTAATTTACTGACTGTGAGAATAGAAGTTATTTGGAAATTACTGCTACCTTGAACAGCACCAGCAGTAACTGATAAAACCTTTCTAATTTAATTGATTTTAGCAACCATTCTGTAACAAAATGACATAGCCTTAGCCCTTGCTGCATGAGGAATACCTGCGACCTTGCTGCCAATAGAAGAATTATTTATTCTACTTTAAAACATTCAATTTTTCAAAAATCTCATGTTCGACATCTCCAAAACATCCAATATGGGGAAAAATATTGCAGAAATGTAAACTTATTGTTTAGGATGAATGCACAATGGTACGCAAAAAATCACTTGAGGCTCTTGGTCGATCCTTGCAAGATTTGCGTGGCAATGTCAGACCATTTGGGAATGCAGTAATATTGCTTGCAGGAGATTTCAGACAAATGTTACCTGTTATTCTTTAATCAACACCAGCAGATGAAATAAATGCTTGCCTCAAATACTCTACTTTTTTGATCCATGTGAAGACATTAAACTTAACTAAAAATATGCATATCCAGTTGCAGACTGTTCGATCCACACAAAATTTTTTACATCTCTTGTGGGAAATTGGGTACAAAAATGTGCCAGCTGATCAGAGTTAAAGGCAAAATTCTTTGACTTTTAACTTCTGTAATTTCTGTAATTTTATTTCATCAAAAGAAGAGTTAGTTTAAAAGGTTTTTGCAAGTATTCAAATTATAAGAATTTCATTGTCTGAGTGAATGAGCTATTCTTGCAGGTCAATACAAAGACGCCCATGAACTTAACACTATTATTCAATGTAAAATTCCAAGTGAGGTAGTCAAATACAAATCCATCGACACTGTTGTGAAAGCAGATAAAGTTGTTAATTATCCAACAGCTATATTTGCCAGGGATGCCATCGCATGTATTGCAACTGAAATTTGGCATACTAATTGTCATGTTGTGAAATATAAACCAATCCAAGCTTTGCAATGGCACATAGCTTGCAGTAAAAAAAATTAACAAACAATATCATAGTAATAACAATCATAACAGGACCTTTCACAGATGAATATATCTTCATTCCATGCATTCCTATGATTCTACCAGATACATCATTACACTTTAGGAAATTGCACTTTCCAATTTTATTGTCATTTGCAATAACCATCAACAAAGCACAGGGAACAATCTTTACAATTGTGGGTCTTACAGTTACACACTGACTGTTTTTTCACATGGACAATTTATGTTACGTATTCAAGAGTCACCAAACCAGAAAATCTCTATATCAGCTAAGAAAATGGAACAACAAAAACTGAGTACCCATGCAAAATGGAAAATTAAACCTATAAGAAACATGCTTTTTCTCATTTTTGAACTTTTTCCATTGCGCCAATTTGAGCCACAGCAACGCGTGGCAGGGTACAGCTAGTATATATATATATATATATATATATATATATATATATATATATAAAAGCTGAACATCTGTGTGTGTGTCTGGTCACGAATAGGCTCCTATATGGTTGACTATTATAGAAAACTGATCACATATAATGATAGAAGATGTATCGAGACACAGGAATGGGTATATTTGATCTGGCATAATGATGATTCATTAAAATTGTGGGATCTGCGTTCGCGCATGGTCCACAAAATATGGAAATAAAAAATTTAAAAATTAAAAAAAAAACGTTCACAAGTGTTCTTGATATAGACGTACATAAGACTACTTTGATAAGTATGTATTAACTTAAATAGGGATGGTATCATAAAATTGAGGGGTCTGCGTTCGCACCTGGCCTCCATAGAATGGAAATAGGCACAAACTTTAATAAAGACATTTCATATCTATCTGCGTAAGTATACTTTGATAATTATGTTTCAGTTTGAAGAAATATGGTATAATAAAATTATGGGGTGTTCGTTCACACCTGACCTCCATAGAATGGAAATATGTCACAAAGTTTAACAAGGTTTTTTTAATATAGATCCACAGAATATTGTGATAACTGTTTCAGTGTGAATAGGTATGGTATAATAAATTATGGGGTTTATCTATTTTATTTTTACTTTCATCATATTTTGCTTTGGTTTTGATATCCCCTAATTCGAAGCTATCTCTTTACAACGCTTCCTTTTCATAACCTATCATACTTTCATAAATCAGAGTCCATTTTCTTTAGGCTGTTTTTGAACCCAGTCAACCACGGGTACTTTTGCTAGTATCTATATATAATTATTTACTATAATAATCATTAAATTCCTACAGACATTGGTGTTTCATCCTTTACGGAATCATCAGTGCAGGGTGTCATGATTAACACCAGTCGATAGATTCGAACCGATCAGTATATATATATATATATATACACATATATATATATATATATATATATATATATATACATATATATATATATATATATATATATATATATATATTGAGTAAAATGATTGATAATTTATAATTAAAATTAAAAATTAAAAATCGGTTTCAAAATGAAGAACAAACAAATCAATAAATTATACGATCGTTTCAGAAACAGTGTTTTTATTGAGATAGACAATACGTCTTGGACAAGAATTTTATCATTTGATTTTATAAAACATGTTGGTGTAGGTTTGGCATCAAAATGTCTTACTCAACTATGGCAAACCTACATCAAAAAATAATTAGTTACAACAGTAAAAAAATTAGTAAGATACAAAATGCAAACATGGAAACTATATCAGGCTGTAACTGTAGAAGAAAAAATAAATGCCCTTTACAAGGTACATGCAAAATAAAAAATGTGATTTATAGCTGCGCAGTGTCACAAACCCCAAATATAAATCATGTTAAAAGCAACCATATAAATCCCTTCTCACAGACTAACTCCACCACACAATTAACCAATGACAGCACCCCCATTAACCAATCTACCAATCAAATACAACCAAACCTATTACATACCAATACTATTCTTAATCTAGCTGACAACAAATATATTAAACAAAATGCAATTTACTTCGGGTCCTCATCTGGACTTATTAAACACAGGATCTCCATGCATAAGCACTCCTTCAAAAATCTTTCCTTGAAAAACTAGACTTCTGTATCTAAACATATTTGGTGACTTAATTATAGAAGTATTCCCTTCAATTTTAAATGGAAAATAATAGGATCTTATAAAGCATATATGGCGGGGGACAAATTCTGTGCACTTTGTAAATATGAAGCCCTGAATATTTTAAAATATAATGACACTAAATCCATTCTCTTAAACTTAAAAGACAAAAATCTTACGGGATGCATTCATAAACGTTTGTTTAAGTTCGACAAATTTAAGCCACCATAAATCAAAACTTTCTTATTACTAATCTATTTTAAAATTTATAATTAATAACTTAATAACTGTTATTATTATTATTATTATTATTATTATTATTATTATTATTATTATTATTATTATTATTATTATTATCTTATTTGATATTTTACCATTATTTTCTATTTTATTTTATTATCTATTTCATTTTGAATTTATGTTATTATTTTTATTAATCTTCGTTCTATAAATATCATAGTCACTATTATAAGTAATATTATTATTTAATTACTACCAATAAGATTCATGGTATTACTATTATTTATTTTATTAATATTACTATGTTTAAAACATTATATAAAAATAACTAATTTATAAGTAATTAGTGGTTACCTCTTTTTGAACAATAAAAGTTATCTTTATTTTTCTATTTGAGTATCATTTTTCAAAAATGGCACGTATCTCCCTTTATAATTAAACTAGCGAGGGGTACCCGGCGTTGCCCGGGTGTTTGGGGGGAGGAGGGTAAAAAAAGTAAGTATGAGGATCGAACCCGAACCCTTGGGGCAAAGTTGTAAAATAAAGTGGGGGAAAAAAACGTGCGATGTTAACCATTGCCCCACCGCGAGATGCTAACGGAAAGACGTTTGAATTTATTTCATTAGTTAGATTTAGCAGGTGCCAGTTTTAATGGAGTTTGATTCATTTACTGCTGAACGCTTTTTTCCCCCCGAAGATGCTATAGGAAAAAGACTAACCCACATGCGGCGAGAGACAAATATTGAATATTTATCTTCCCGAAATCGAGCAATTGTATGTGATATAAAAAGTTTTAAAAAGTTGTGAAGCGAGCAACCTGAAAAAAAGCCATTTGTAGACACACAGTAAAAGCGAACACACATACATACATACATGTTCGCTTTTATATTTATAGATTATTTCAGTTAAATTCAAATATAGCTTTCCAACGATTTTAAACTGGTAATATTACTTTATCAGCGTTTCCCTTAAAGTTTGTATAGATCACCATTTCAACCATTCATAAACTACATTTAACAACATCCCACTGACGATGATACTTACAGGCTTTATAAGCGGGCGAATAAAAGGTATATATATTTTTTATTAGAAATATTAAAGATATCCCCTCTTAACCTTACTTTTCCACCCGATTTTATTTTATCTTATAAAATATCAAAATTTTATTTTATCTTATAAATATCAATATAATTAACTGTTTTTCTCTATATTTTAAGTATTTTCCAAATATATCTGCCTTACTTAAAAACTGCTAGTTTTATTTTTGGTATCTTTAAGCCCCCACTCACTCTTTTTGTGGATAAGGAGACTTTGTTTTGTAAAATCAAATGATAAAATTATTGTCCAAGATGTATTGTCTGTCTCAATAAAAAAAAAATCGTTTCCGAAACGATCGTACAATCTATTAATTTTGTTTGTTCTTCCTTTTGAAACCGATTTTTCATTTTAATTATAAATTATCAATCATTTTACTCAATATTAAAATAGTTCTAGGATATCTATGCCTATCGAACTTATTATATATCTACATTACAACGAGCACTGTTTTCTTTTAATTGTATTAATGCATTTACTGATACATTAAAATAAACTCTGCTCCTTAGACTGTTGTTCTAATCCCCTTAATATATATAAATATGTGTGTGTGTGTGTGTGTGTGTGTGTGTGTGTGTGTGTGTGTGTGTGTGTGTGTGTGTGTGTGTGTGTGTGTGTGTGTGTACTAGCTGTACCCGGCCGCACATTGCTGTGGCTCAGTGTGGTTAAACAAAAAAAAAAAAAAGAAAGAGAAAGTGCATCTTTCTTATATGCGTAATTTCACAGTACTTTTGGTTGTTCGATTTTCTGTGTAGTTATAAAGGTTTTCTGCTTTTCTGTCGTTGAACCACATCTCCTAAGATGATACACCCTGAGAGCACAGGGAATGTTATTAATGTCATTGTGCTGCCTGCTGAGTCTTGGCATAATAATTGATGTTTCAACTCATGCATTGCCTTTTTAACTACAGGATTCCTGTTCACATTTTTGATGTGTCCAATTTCTATAGATAGTCTGGGTCACTGTAGGTTAGTCATTATAAAGTGACGTAAAACCCAAAGTGCATTGGCGCGAACGATGGTTACTAATAAATGTAGTCCAACACATGTTAACATGCGCACACAGAGTGGAATTTGTTTTCATTGTTTTTTTTTTTTTAACATTTTATTTTAACTGAGGATACTGGACACCAGACATCCGCCTGCTATCCCATACATTCCAACCAAGAGATATTTTAAGGACTGTAAACGTTCCTTTAAATGTAACTGTTTGTATCTCTTTTTATAACTTTTTACAAATGGTTCAATGGCGATATTTACACTCTCCATTGTGTCACATCATATAGTAGCCGTGCCCCAACAGAACCTTACAAGTGGGTGCCAAGTGGCTCACTCTCTGTACTTCTGTGTGGCAGAACCTGCACTTGTTGCCATTGCTGAGACCACTCATCTTCTACATAAAACACTCATCATCAAGCCTTGATTTTTATAATCCTCTATTGATCATAGTGAAGCAATCCTCTTTTTAACCTTACCTATATGGTCCTCGGTGAATTCATCCAGAAAATACTTGGTTAGCCCATTCTTCCAGTCTTATTTATTTATTTATTTGGTAATGGAAGTTCTTGGTGTATTTCTGGCAACGTTTTGGGACTTTTTGAATAAGAAAAATTATGATAAAGGAAATTATGTACTCTTAGCACAGAAGAAGATCAGAATGAAGGCAGGTGAGAAGTAGCATTGCTCAACACCTGGTATTTTGAGTCAAATGAATTTAGTCAAGGAGAGAATCCAAAGCCTGTGAGATCTCAGATTGGATGGGCTCATAAATCATTTCAAGTTGCTACCAACATCTCAGTGAGGAGGCTGTGATATATTTGAGATGTAAATATCAAGACAACAACAATCCATGTAGAGTGTAATAGTTGTTCTGTGTCAGAGAAGACATCCCTCTGGACTAATCTCCCAGAAATGAAAATAGAAAATTATCTTGCAAAAAATGAAATAAAAACAAGAAAGAAAAAGCACAAACTGATTCTATTACTGATGATGGCGTTATATTGCAGAAACTTAGTTTATTTAAAAAAAAAATGAATTCTTAATTTTTTTGTTAATTATGCATTATTATGGCGTTTTAAACTTACGGATTTCAATTTCAATTTAAATTACGCTTACATCGTGGAAAAAAACTTCACTAAAAGACAAGCTTTTTACAAATTAAAATAAGAAAAGAAAGCAGTTATGAGATTTCCAAGAATTAATTGAAGAAATAAACAACAAAAAACAACTAGCAAGACTCACATAATATGTATGCGTTTGTGCGTATGTGTGTGTTTGTGTGTGTGTTTGTGTATATGTGTGTGTGTCCGCATGTTTGTGCTTGTGAATTTCTGAGGTGTGTGATGTATGACAAAATAATATCATTAAAACATACTTAAGCTATCCGTATTATTTGCATTCTTAGGACTGCTGTTCTCATCTTGAGTGTTATTTTCACAACGTTTCGGGTCACGTGTGTTGATGAATTCGGTCACGTGTGTTGATGAATTCGGTCACGTGTGTTGATGAATTCGGGAATCTTTCTGTTGAACTCAGGGATCTTTTCTGTCAAGTTCTTTCGAACAGAACCTTTTATTTAATCCACAAGGATAGCATGCTCTCGTTTCCTCAGCCATGATTGGATAGAAGTTCTAAGTAATTGGCAGTTTTTTTTTAGTGTTGTCTGCACTGAGGATTGAATCTTCAACCTCCAGAAGAGTGTAACTTGCAACTGAATTTTTACCAACTACACCACGGATTCATGTGGAAGATTATCGAGTTCGACAAGATACACCGGAGGAAGGTCGCATCGAACGAAACGTTGTGAAAATAACACTCAAGATGAGAACAGTAGTTCAGAAGAATCCAAATAATACGAAAAATGAATCGTCATCTCAAAAATTTAGAAACGTACTATAAGATAAACTATTAACGTTTTCCAATATTTCCACTGGAATAAATTTTATCGGTGTGAACTGGACTCACATATACAAAGTATGAGACATTAGAAGTGTGGTTAAAGGAATGTTCAGGGGAGGGAGATAACAGAGTAAGACAAGAAAAGAGAAAGGAGTAAAATTTTACTTACGCCTTTGTTAACTTTATTCCCAGGTCCACTTTGACCGGAAGTGGAAATGCCTGACAGTGTCTCTTCTTAGTATGCCATGAAACTGCATCCGGTGATATATTCACGTCAATATTCACATCAGCAATAACTTGCTATAGTAAACACTGTGAACAAATATACAAACATATTAAGAATTAGAAGCATGACATCTTTTGCTGGATACAGTTTTAAATAACCAGAAAAGGGTTGATATGCCACAAAATAAAACGATTAAACCAAATCTCTGATGGAGATTACTTAAACATCCTAAAAGTCCAAACATAAGCAACATGTAATGAAGATTGGTTAATAGCATCAGTTGAATTCTTCAAACAACTGTTCTTATCGAGTATTTTTGCATAATGTTTCACAATGTAATGGATAAAGTTCTAGATAAAATTCAGATCAAAGTGGCACTCTTCTGGAGGTTGAAGGTTCAATCCTCAGTGCGAGCGATACTAAAAATACAATTCCGAATTGTCATGGCTGACAGAACAAGAACATGTTATCCTCATAGATTCATAAAAAGAGTCCCGTGTGAAATTCTGTACAGATTCCCAGGTTCAGCAGAAAGATTTCCGAATTTGACAGAAAGATCCTTGAGTTCAACAAGACATGTATAAAGAAAGTAGTATGTTACATTGTTCTAAACTTTGTGAAAGTAACACGCAAGCTGAGAACAGTAGTCTGAATAATCCAAATTATCAATCCTCATCTAAAAAATTCAGAAATAATGTAACAAATCAGTACGAACCAGAACTTGTAGAAAATTAGCTGGAAGACCCAACGTTGCCCAAGATGATCCACGAATGTTCCACACTCCCACATTTCTATTGTCATCGTAATCGGTGAAATCACCTATTTTACAATCAAATCGATTGATTGCCTGCTCTGGTTGGGGTCCCATCGTAGTGCACTAAGAGGAAGCTTCACATGTCTCCCAGCAATGACTTAGTCTACAATACATTGTAGTTTGCATTGCATTGTGGAGAACCTAAAGTTGATTTTATCAAATTATTTTTATATATAATGGCTTGAATTAAAGTTTAAAATGCAAAAGTCAAGTATCATGAGTCAATTGTGCTCAAAACAGAAACATTCATTTCAAATGCGCCTCTGTTATACCAAAGAACCTACTGTTGATTTTGTATGCCTTGCCTTACAGCTTGTGCGGTGATAATGGCTTGAATTTAAGTTTAAAATGAAAAGGTCAAGTATCATCCTACAATTGATCTTTAGACAGAAACATTCATTTAAAAAGCGCCTCTGTCATATCAAAGAACCTACTGTTTATTTTATATGTCAAGATTTCTCAAATGCACTTGTGATGTTAGACTGTATAGAGCGTTAATTTTGGTCAAAATCGCCTGTTCTTTTTTTCATCAGATTTTTTTGATTATCGATTATCAAAACTTATTGAAGACATTCTGATACAAAACCTATCTAAGAATACCGCCAGACACATAAAGTACTTTCATGTGAAATTTCAGAAAAATCGGCCCCGCCATTTTCGAGTCAATAGGGAACTCTCTCACACACACACACACAAAATTCCTTCTATATAATAGTAGAGATAAAAATTATTAAAATCATCTATTATTTATATGTGATTATGAATATATTTATATTTTGTGTTTAACATGACATTAATAAAAACGTAAAAATAAAATCCTACATTTCTTCTCCGCTTTTCACCTACTGTAAACATCTTATTTTTATTAAACAGCTCTTGTAAATGTCATTACTAAAGAACAGGGCAAATTCATTTGGAATAGAACAATTTTTCTTGTCAATATACATGTATTCACATGCAGAATATCCTCAATCCATCCCTTCTGGTATTAAACAGTTATAGATAAATCTGACCTTACTTTATCTTAGGATTAAGTAGAAATAGAAAAATCTGAACTGGTCATTCACCACGTCACACTAGCGACTTCCTATCTGTAACGTAACGGCTGAGACATATAGCTCTAATAATAAAAATGTAGAAAGAAAATCCTGAAATGATTTTTCATGAATGATGATTCTAATAATGACAGTCAATAAAATTAACAAAAATTAAATCAAACAAGTCTTTAAAAAATTGTTCTATTCTTACATCCTTTAAAAAAGTCGAACCTTTGAATGCTCATATTTTTGGATTTGCCAGTATTCAGAAAATAATTAAAAATAACATAGCTCCAAATTCACAAATTTTCTCATCCCCATTCTGCGTTACCACTTTTTATAGAGAGTGTGTGTACGGACAGATTAATCTCTGCCTTTTTAGGAGACAGTACTTTATGATCTCAGCGAGAGGGCTATAAGCTCTTTTAACTGAATTATTACTTAAGTAAATCTCGGTTAGGAATATTTAGTTGCAGATATTAAAAATATAAGGACGGTCATATTTCAGAACCAAGTTTGTTAAAGGAGAAAATGAAAATAGTTAAATGGATCAAATAAAATCAAAATATTGTTATTGAGAATTAATGAAATACAAAAAAAAACAAAATTACGATATCTAGTAAGTAATGAAATTTAGAAAAAAACAATGTGCCAGTGTTTGAAACGAGGACGTTGTCAAATGTCCGTGTACGTATTTTTCTACTAGAAAACAATGTTTTCAATCACAAGGGCATATTCATTGCAAAACTGTAGAAGCTGAATGTCATTGATGTTTGTGTTTCCGATTCCTTTCCGATCATGTCAGCTTCATGTTTAGTGAATTTTCCCTACGTTTGCATTGAATTCAGAAATCAAAATGATCTTATCAATGTTAATGTGGTTGTTGATGATGATTTTGTTGGTCTTTGTTTACCCGATATCTTTTTTTTTAAACAATTCTTTACGGAAGGATATTGGGTACTTACGGCAGTGGGCCACGTGAAAATTGTCAACATCTTGTGCTTCTATGGAACGAACTGGATTTGAACTTGACACACCCAGGTCATCAGTCCGTGTCTGATAGCTACCATCTTCTCTCTGTTAAACTTTTTCACTTGATATGAGCTGATGGAAGACTGTTCTTCTGCTAAAGTCAGCAGATGCAGATCTGCATAAAATCATTTGGGGAATTGAAACCAATCCTGACTGGAATATCCATCTCTTGAAGCAAATCACAGGATATTTAATGTCCATATTCGATCTGCGTTATTGTATGAAGCAAGGCACAGGATATTTAATATCCATATTCGATCTGCGTTATTGTATGGTTGCGATTGTTGAACTCACGGGATTAGAGACAAACTGAAACTGAAGAGAAATGAAAATATTATGGTCTACTGTATATTTAGTGTGTCTACTGTATATTTACTATGTTTGCATGGAATCGCCCTTTCAAAAATCAGAGATAGTGCTGCGAACTGGTAAGGGATCAGAAGAAAGACACAACTCGGTAATTCATATAAACAAATATATTGAACAGAAAAACAAATATAACAAATAAAGAGAGTAGTTATACGTCAGTCCGACTGCCAAATCCTCATTACTTGTTTATAACGCTGAGAGGATTATTTTCCCAATCTTTATAGCAAGTGGACGAATTCATTATAATGTGGACACCACAACAGATACCAAACACCAACCTAAACTTCATAGTATGAGGAAAATCACATTCTAAATTTCATAATATGAGAAAAAATCACAATCTAAATTTCATAGTATGAGAAAAAATCACATTCTAAATTTCATAGTATGATACAAATCACATTCTAAATTTGATAGTATGAGAAAAATTACAACCTAAATTTCATAATATGAGAAAAATTACAATCAAAATTTCATATGAGAAAAATCACATTTTAAGTTTCACAGTAATAGAAAAATCTCATAGTATGAGAAAATCACATTATATATTTCATAATATTAGAAAAATCACAACCTAAATTTCATAGCATGAGGAAAATTACATTCTAAATTTCATAATATGAGAAAAATCACATTCTAAACGTCATAATATGAGAAAAATCACATTCTAAATTTCATAGTGTGAGAAAAATCTAAACCTAAATTTCATAATATGAGAAAAATTACAATCAAAATTTTATAATATGAGAAAAATTACAATTTAAATCTCATAATATGAGAAAAATCACAATCTGAATTTCATAGTATGAGAAAAATCACATTATAAATTCCATAATATGAGAAAAATCACAATCTAAATTTCATAGCATGAGGAAACTCACATTCTAAATTTAATAGTATGAAAAAAATCACATTCTAAATTTCATAGTATGAGAAAATCACATTCTAAATTTCATAGTATGAGAAAATCACATTCTAAATTTCATAGTATGAGAAAAATCACAACCTAAATTTCATGATATGAGAAAAATCACTTTCTAAATTTCATAATATGAGAAAAATCACATTTGAAATTTCATAGTATGAGAAAATCACATTTGAAATTTCATAGTATGAGAAAAATCACATTTGAAATTTCATAGTATGAGAAAAATCACAACCTAAATTTCATAGTATGAGAAAAATCACAACCTAAATTTCATAGTATGAGAAAAATCGCAACTTAAATTTCGTAGTATGAGAAAAATCGCAATCTAAATTTCATAGTATGAAAAAAATCACATTCTAAATTTCATAGTATGAGAAAAATCACATTTAAAATTTCATAATATGAAAAAAATCGCAACCTAAATTTTATAGTATGAAAAAAATCACATTTGAAATTTCATAGTATGAGAAAACTCGCAACCTAAATTTCATAGTATGAGAAAAATCGCAATCTGAATGTGTTAATATCCAAAACATTTGGTACCAAAACTTTTTTGTGATTCAAAAGTAGTTTAAACTTCTATTTTGAAAAAAAATGTAATTATTCATGGAATCGCTTGACTAGCTTATAAATAAGAATTGGGGGGAAAAGTCTGCATTTTACCAATGCCATTTATTTTCGAGTCGACTGGAAGGAAAACGAATACGCAGGGAAAAATAGAAAACAATAACAAAACATTTTTCTTTCAGAAACGCAGCACGAAGACCACCTCCTGCCGCCGCCAACAAAGCATTCGTTTTGTAATATGTGTGGAACGTTTTCCACTTTCGGTTGCATTGATTTATTGTCGAAATATCGAAATGAACAACTGACCTTTCAATAGCAAAACGAATGAGAAAGAAACAAAAACAGTCATCTGGACTCTTAGGTCATGAGGTGACTATGCGTAGACATCTATTCAGGCTTATTTATCCACGCATACCACGACCACCATCACGACCACCATCATCATCATCAACCTAGCATATTAAAAGACGGCAAAATAAAATACGCAAAATCAAATTATTCATCTAGCATATAAATAATATAAAACAACCATATAATACTTTATTAAAAAGATTTCATATTAAAATAGTGCATTCATCCAAAACTGATATAGGGAATCAAACAAAAGAACAAAGAAACACATATATATATATACATATATATATATATATATATATATTTAACAAAAACGTAAGAACTAGTATACAACAACAACAACAACAACAACAACAACAACAACAACAACAACAACAACAACAACAACAACAACAACAACAACAACAACAACAACAACAACAACAACAACAACAACAACAACAACAACAACAACAACAACAACAACAACAACAACAACAACAACAACAACAACAACAACAACAACAACAACAACAACAACAACAACAACAACACAGTAGTGATGAGTCAAGGAGAATAGAGAGACCGAGGAGAAAAAATACTAACCAGGACTCCATTGTATGAGTGCATAGTGTACTAGAACCATTTCGGAGGCTTGTTGCAATCCAAATTCCAATGAAGACCAATGAAAGCAGCTGTTGTGATAACACAAAAACATTTGCAAAAAGGGTGGAGAGTGCTAGAATTCTGAGGAGACTTGTTGTCACACAACTCCAGGGAAAACCATCTCTTGTTGGCAATGAGTAAACTCTAATGATGGCCTATGTTAGAACTCCTAATGAGTACATAATAATAATATCTCATCATACCCTTGAGCAAGGTGTATCACCTCTTAGCCTCCCTCTGATATTCAGGAGGGTTACCATATAAGAGGTATATGGACTTTCTCAACTATGGTGAAGTTAATATATCTCAGAAAGGGGCTCTGTTGAAAAACTAAACTCGATAGAGCGAATCCATTGGTCTTGTACAGAAATCGTTTAGTGAGAATGTCGCAAACAAAACATGAGCACTACTTGAGAGCTTTTCCTTCAAACTCCTCCGCTTAACATTCACAGACAACATGAACTGGGACAATACGTTGAGGACATTGCAAAAGCTGCTGCAAAGAACATGGTTTATGTCTATCATGCTAAAAACTACTCACACCTGAGAATATTCTATATCTCTACAAAGCCACCATGCCCCATGCACAGAGTGTTGTTGCCACGTCTGGGTTGGTGCATCTGGTATTAGTCTCTCGGACACGATCCAAAAAAAGAGTTTCCAATCTAATCTGTCAACTAAGCTCCAACCCCTGTCCCAGTCCCATTGCCACAATGTTGCATCCCTCTTCCTGTTTTACAAGTATTTTAATGCAATGTGCTCTGCTGAACTTTTCATACTTGTACCTCCACGGCATAATACCCCCAACACAGCTGCTTAGCAACAAAATCTCACCCCTTTACTGTAGAGATCTCTAGATACCAGAAAGCCTTCAATTCTAAATGCTTCTTTCTTATTATTGTGGTAATTCTATGACCACACAAGTTTACGGCTTTCTTTAGTCATGAAAGTGTTTTTTGATTTCAATTTGCCTCTTAATTGATAGCAGGTGTCGGTTTCCTATTTATATTGTTGGATTCTCATATAGGCATCCCTCCAAATATGGGGAGATAGCATGCCAGCCAGTTCGTACACCACTGTGATTCTGCAACATGCATTATTTAGTTTTGTGTCGGTTGATTTAGCATTGGACAACTCAATCCAAAATGCAACACATTATTCAGTGGCATAGTAAGCAAGTAAAAATGCTGTTGTTACAGGATTTTATGGCTACCTTCCCAATTGAAATTTGCCAGTTTAGTCAGCCCCAGCGCTACCAGATCAGGCTGTCTGAATGTACTGGTTTCGTGATTTAAAATGCACCAAACAATAATATTATTGTTTTTTTCCTTTTTCTTTGTAAAACTCAATAATATACTGAATGCAGGGTCTTGTAGTCAGCAGCCCAGCTTGAATTTACGAATTTAGTCAGTCGTGTGAGATATTTATTAAACTAATATTCATTAAACTAATATTTATTAAATTAATATTTATTAAACTAATATTTATCAAACTAATATTCATTAAACTAATATTCATTAAACTAATATTTATTAAACTAATATTTATTAAACTAATATTCATTAAACTAATATTCATTAAACTAATATTAATTAAACTAATATTTATTAAACTAATATTTATTAAACTAATATTTATTAAACTAATATTCATTAAACTAATATTCATTAAACTAATATTTATTAAACTAATATTTATTAAACTAATATTCATTAAACTAATATTCATTAAACTAATATTAATTAAACTAATATTTATTAAACTAATATTATTAAACTAATATTTATTAAACTAATATTTATTAAACTAATATTTATTAAACTAATATTCATTAAACTAATATTCATTAAACGAATATTTATTAAACTAATATTTATTAAACTAATATTTATTAAACTAATATTCATTAAACTAATATTCATTAAACTAATATTTATTAAACTAATATTTATTAAACTAATATTTATTAAACTAATATTTATTAAACTAATATTCATTAAACTAATATGTATTAAACTAATATTTATTAAACTAATATTTATTTAACTAATAGCTTAGAAGTGAAAAGAAGAGTTTTCCATTAGATAGTCAGTCCGTAGAAGTCTTGAATTGTAAAAGTGTGGGGTTAGGGTAAGAGAAATGTTGGTCATATCAAGCAGTGTCAATCCAAAGAAAATTAAAAGCGTTGAGGAGGTACAAGTGCTTGGAGTTCGTTGGAGCACCTTCCATTAAAATACTTGCATGATACACACAATAATGCAACATTTTCTCGATGGGACAGAGGTTGGAGTTTGGTTGACAGTGGGACTTATCAGGTTGGCATTTTTTTTAACCCTGTCAAGGAAAGAAAAGCTCGTAGTAGATGCAACAACCCAAATGTGGCAACAATACTCCATACATGGGCGGATGGTGGCATTTTAGAGGTGCAAGATACTTTCAGGTATAAGTAACTCTCTAGCACAATAAAAAGAGCCTATCTTCTTCGTAGCACACTTGCCTTCAATGTATTTGTTCCAATTCATATTCCTTGTGAACCTTTATATAGTGATATTTAGAAATATGGAAATTTCATAACTATATGGCAATTGTGTGGAGAGACAAAGGCATAAGTGACCACGGTTGGCATGTGCTTGCTGCAAGGAATCAGTAGCATACGAACCTAGAAAATTTTAGATACAATACTATGGTGATTATGCTGTTGGGAGTCCGAGGTATCAGAAAGATGGACTTTTTGCTTGATCAGGATCTTTTTAGTTTTTGGATGCCATTCCGTTCATTATGTGTGATTTCGTTGTTGGAGAAGGTTGCTGCTGCTTATGCAAACGATGAACGTCTGCTATTGTTGAAGAAAAGAACAAAAAATAATCCGGCCCGAGTGTGTGTTTTCTTTTCAACTCAAAATAATTTACGTAACTCAAATAGGAATGCCAGGTGTAGAAGTTAGAAAATAAAAATAAGTAAAGAACTTGGTCTTGTAGCTGGGCTATTTTTATATGTGGTATTAATTTGCATATGAGGCGAATAGCTGCTTTAAGAGAGAGTGGAGCTGAGAAAAAGCATCGAAGCTAAGATTTGCTGTTGGGAATTACGGTAGTGAAGTGAAGAGGAGTTTGTTGTCTTTTCAGGATTTATCTGTTTGTCTCTTGACTGCTAAGAGAGAAATGGGTTCATGTTAAAGAATTTAAAGATATCTCTCCATTAACGGGAATTTTATCATTACGTTCAATGAAGCTTATCCTATTGCACAACAAAAAGGAAAAAAAAAAACGAAAGAATACCTCGATAAACAAGATTATTTTTAATACATGGAAAAGTAAATAGGGAAAGAAAGGTATAGTCAGTTTCATGTTCACCAATAACAGTGTCTGTCAAATTAGTCCTTCTGGCGGTTCTCAAAGAACTCCATTAACAATATTGTAAGGGATGGTAGGGGTAAGAATATATGTGTAGTCATGGCTTACTGCGTGTCAAAGAACTTAAATAAAACACGTAAACACTTAATCTTTTTAAAAGAGGGTGTATGTAAATTACCTCCCTTGTGCCATTAACTTCAATGTTCTCATTCGAGAAAATTCCAAGCCTCTTGGTTCTGTAATCCAAAAAAATAATCCAAATCTTCTGTGGTGTAATGTATTTTTATAGAATATTTATTGGTTCCTTTTGACTTGTGAATTCTAACGCCTCACTGGAGTTAGTGTTCTTTATTTTACGAGACCAATTTTAGTCCTTAAGATAGTGCTTTCTTCCTCGGTGAAGAGGTCGTTATAATTTCGTTTGCAACTCTGATTTTTTTAAACAGTCCTTTCTGACTCATTCTGTGTTGTCTTCCTTGACGAATCTCGATTGTAGAAAAGAAATCAAACCGCTGGTTTCTCTTGTTTAAACTTGCGATTTTTAACCTCTTTTCTCTTGACGCAAGATAGCAAGTCGACTTCTCTTTCTCTTGTTCAAACTTAGGAAAAATGGCGCACACATCTCTGTTGACCAATCGAAAGGCACGCATTCAACATATGATACAACAAGCAGTAGCAGCACAAGATACACCAAGAAAGGGGGAGGAAGAAGGGGAGTGAGAGAGAAGGAAAGACAGAAGCTGGAAAATAAAATTTCTACATCATTTTTTCTTTAAAGAGGTCTTTCTTTCGTTTAGTCTTGTTTACTCCAAAGAAGGTCAATTGCCACTGAGACATAAACGGCTATTATGATAAAGGCTAGATTTATAGAGGAGGCAAGTTGATTGGGAAGTTGTGTAGTAAGATGTTTATTCACAATACATTTAAATTTCTGCATGTGCGATTAAAGCAGCAAGCAAGGCGAAAGTTTCAAAGACAAGATGTGTTGGGAAAATTATTTAAAAACTCGCTATTAATAACATTATTATTTAGAAGGGGGCAACCGGAAGTGAAGTAGAAAACACGAATCGTAAATGAGAATAGCTAAAAATTTAGCGCTTATTTTTTAACACCTTCTTAAGAAAAAGGAACTCTTAGTCAAGTCAAATTATTGCACATACTAAAGCAATTATATATATATATAAATGAAGTACAATTTAATCTATACTTAGCTTTAGTCTTCTCTTATCTTTTCTTTCGAAAGATAGTTTTTTCGAAGTAAGTTCTTCATTTTCCAAAACGTTGGTAATAGCGATGTCTTTTTTTAAGTACTGTCTTTCATTAGAAAGAAATTTCATGGCTTTTCTTGTTGAAATATTTTTTTTAGATTGACTAAAAAAACATAGGCTTAATTAATACAAGCGCAAAAGACAACTTTTAATTGGAACCAATAAAAAGTCTGTTTAATTAATCATATTATTAACATGAGCGCCAAATTGTTATTTTATTTTATTTATATTTTATTTATTTATATTTTATTTCATTTATTTATATTTTATTTTATTTATTTATATTTTATAATTTTATTTTATCTCGTGAATAATATTGAAAAAATATATTCATTTCTGACAGCGGTTCATGGAATGAAACTATTACAGTGTGATGAAATGCCATGTCGCCATGATATTGCTATGCAGCAAATGATTGCTATGATGCAAATAATACTCGTTCAAAATTGGTACAGATCTCTAATTTTGAGTATATTGGAAGGACCGGTTACAAATAGAGTAAAAAACAAAATAGTGACTGTGAAACATAATCGCATTAGCATTTAGGGGCGTGGTGTAAGCATGACGTCACGTACTCATATATATACTAGCAGACCGCCCGGCATTACCCGGTCGTAAAATACAATATGATACATTAATTAATGTAGATTTCATATTTATTATTATATTATATTAGACCCAATGGTAGTAATGATTTAAAAATTAAAAAAAAATGACTCGTGTACCATCACCGAGAATGGAAACCAAAACGTTTAGCTTATGAGTTTCTTTTTCCTTTAACGTTTATACCTGAACTATGAAAATATGTTTGCTGCAAGGCTAAAAATAAGAACATGAACCAATAGCTATTACGTTACGCATGCATATTCGTAATACCGTTGTTCGACCATCACCTGACAAATTCCATTTCTTTAATTTTCACAATTTTGTATCGATTTTTCCCGGCTAAAACCCAAAATATAAAGTTTCGCATGGGTCCGAATACCCTGTGTTAAGTTTCATGTCTATAGACAAAAACACTGACAGAGGAGTTTGGTAGGTACATTTTTTCTAAACATTATAAATATATATACGCATACATAAATATATATAGAAAGAGGTTTATGTTTACTATAACTTTTTTACGCAAATATTACGCAAGTATGAATCATGTGAAATATCTGTATGAATATAATTACACGTAATAGTTAACTAAAGATGATCATCCTATAAGATAATCGAAAAAACTAATAGGGAATTAATTAAAATGAATGTTTAAAAGAATATGTAAATTAGTTAGATCTTTTGCAGATGAATGCAATTCCACGACCCATATATAAGAAAGTTTATTTTCTTTTTAAATGAATAGAAAAAAAGGGTTTTTAATATAAATATCAACACACACACACACACAAAACAAATTTATAGAAGATAGGAATGAAAATATTGAGAAAAGAGAGGAAGTGGAGCAAAGAGGCAGAAGAGGGGGAAGAAAAAGAAACCGCCGCTGGCAGATTGGCCAGTGACGGTTGGCGAGCGTGAATCTGCCCTCTCTCTCTCTCTCTTTCTTTCTTTTTTACTCCCCAATAAAAGCCGAACTTTGTAAAACTGGTCTTCGTGCACTTTCAGAATGAGTTTCTGGCACCCTGTACTGACAGCGAGTAGCTGTTTTGCTTACGTGAAAAGACAAAATAAATATTTTTTCCTTCACCAAGAAAAGCTGTGTGGCCGTTATCGTTTTCCTTTGCGGTTGTCTCCTCATACAACGTGTTGTGTTCGTTAGAGACAAATAGACATGGACACGACATTATATATAAAAGTCTCACAAATATAAAGAAATTTTTTTTTTCTGTTGAAAGAAAAGGTATTTATTGCCGGTCTTTTCAACACTAAGCCGCTGACATGTATTTTCGAAGCCAACAGGGCGTATTCCTGCTTTTCCTTCTCTTAAGTTTTTTAGTCTGCAGCTATATCCAGCTTTTATGTGTGTAAACGGTTCACGGTCGTCCAACAATCTTGCAAAAGTTCGAAAGATTAACAAGTTTTGAATCTTGTTAAGTGTCCCTTTCGTGCCGACACGTGCTTTCTCTCCTATTTTTCTCTTTTAGTCTCTTTTCTCCCTTCTGTCGCCTTGCTCCACTTTTCTTTTTTCGCAATATTCATCCCTATATATATATATATATATATGTATATATATATATTACAAAGGAGTCACCACTTATCAAGGCTCAGAAGCCACTCGAGGATAAGGGTTAATAAGTGTACAGTGGTCAATGGGACAGTGACGTACTAATTGTTAGTAGTGAAAATTTGATAAATTGGATTACTTAAGAGGAACGTCTCATCAAGAACTTGTTTGCATTGGACTTGAAGACTATATTACAGTCAGCCGAAAAGCAGCCAAATGGGAGAGAGTTCCACAGGTGTGCAGTTCTAAGAAAAAAGCTTTGTTTATGGAATCTACGTTTAGGTTTAGGCATGGATAAAGAGTGGGTGAAGATAGTGTATTCAGCTAGACGAGTATTTCTCATGACAGATTGGCGAGGGGGACCATAGATTGGAGCTTAGTCGAGCACTTGCCATGAAAATAACGATAAAGCAGAGACAGACTTGCATGCAACGTCTCTTCTGTGAGAAAGAGGTTGCAGAGAAGAGAAAAGGGCATCCCCCACTAGGTTACAAAGTCTATTTTGAACTCTGTCAAGGCAGGAAAAGGTCTTTCTTGCAGCTCCTTCCCAGATGTGGCAACAGTACTCCATCCTTGGGTGTACCTGGCTCTTATATAGAGAATTGCATCATCAGTGAGATATCTACTGGATCGATAGAAATATAGAAAATATCCCACCATTTTCCCAGGTACCTTGGCAACAGATTTGATGTACATGTTCCATTTCATATCAGGAGTAATGGTCAATCCCATGAGCTTGTCAAAACATGGAACCTCCCCAAGACGAAAGACATTAATTTCAATTGATGCCAGATGGGAATCAAAAGCTTGGTTTTAGATGCATTAAAAGTAACAAGCCACCTCTTTCCTCATTGTACCACATGCTCAAGATCAGAAAAAAGAATCAGAGAGAATTCGATCGTTTATGGTCTTTAATGTAATCCCATAGATGGTAGTGTTGTCAGCATAAATATCTACGAATGATCTAAGGATGTGATTTGGAAGATCACTGATGTAGATTAGGATGACAGTTGGGCCCAGGATGGACCCTTGAGGGATTCCAGCATTAATACTGTGAGCTACTGATTTCTGCCCATCAACCACTACCAGAGAGAAATGATTTAATAATTGAGAAGACATTTCCAGCTATACTGTAACTGGAGATCTTGTGAAGTAGACCTTTTTGCCATACCCTATCAAAGGCCTTTGATATGTCAAGAGCAACTGCCCCAGAAAGGAAGGTTTCGTCAAGTGATTTGTTAATCCTATAAGATATATATGCAATTTTATAAGATTTTATATATTTTATTTAAATATATATGTATAGGAGTCATGCTCGTGCCACAGCTTGCTCATTTGCATACGTGTTGGTAACTTTGTTACAAAAGAATCGGTCAGATTTTGCTACTAGTTGGGTTTGCGTTTTGCAAAAAATCGACATAATGTTCTCAGCTTCAAGAGATGAGTAGTTTTTAACAAATATGTACTCGGTTTATCATTGAAGCCTATAAGTAAAACAAGGTGTCGTATTGACAGTGTAAAAGCTACTCGTTATCATGTTGGAAAAGTTTATAATGCACTTGTTGAAATATCAGAAAGAACAGATGAGGTAAAAAAAAAACAGAGGCAGAAGATTGAGCAAATCAGCTAAAAGACTATAAATTTTTAGTTTCTTTGATATTCTGGCAGGATTTAATTTTTTGAAGTTAGCTTTGCTAGCAATGACATTCAATTAAAAAAAGACATAAATGAGCGCATGTAGTCATTTAATAAACTATTATATGATATGAAATTAAGTGTGACTGACATTTAAGAAATGACAGAGAAACTGGTTTTAATAATGTTTTAATAAGCGCAAATGAATTAGCTGAGGCTGTTGAATTGCTGCTGGAATTTAGGAAATTTCAAGAAAAACGGTTGAGAAGAAAGGAAACACTTTTCATGTAAATTTAAATGTGACAGGCCAATAAATGTTATTTGAAATTTTAATGTGACAGGCCAATAAATATGTTATTTGAAATTTAAGTGTGACAGGCCAATAAATATGTTATTTGAAATTTAAATGTGACAGGCCAATAAATATGTTATTTGAAATTTAAGTGTGACAGGCCAATAAATATGTTATTTGAAATTTAAGTGTGACAGGCCAATAGATATGTTATTTGAAATTTAAATGTGACAGGCCAATAGATATGTTATTTGAAATTTAAGTGTGACAGGCCAATAAATATGTTATTTGAAATTTAAGTGTGACAGGCCAATAAATATGTTATTTGAAATTTAAGTGTGACAGGCCAATAAATATGTTATTTGAAATTTAAATGTGACAGGCCAGTAAATATGTTATTTGAAATTTAAGTGTGACAGGCCAATAAATATGTTATTTTAAATTTAAATGTGACAGGCTAATAAATATGTTATTTGAAATTTTAATGTGACAGGCCAATAAATATGTTATTTGAAATTTAAGTGTGACAGGCCAATAAATATGTTATTTGAAATTTAAATGTGACAGGCCAGTAAATATGTTATTTGAAATTTAAGTGTGACAGGCCAATAAATATGTTATTTGAAATTTAAATGTGATAGGCCAATAAATATGTTATTTGAAATTTTAATGTGACAGGCCAATAAATATGTTATTTGAAATTCAAGTGTGACAGGCCAATAAATATGTTATTTGAAATTTAAATGTGACAGGCCAATAAATATGTTATTTAAAATTTTAATGTGACAGGCCAATAAATATGTTATTTGAAATTTAAATGTGACAGGTCAATAAATATGTTATTTGAAATTTAAATGTGACAGGCCAATAAATATGTTATTTGAAATTTAAGTGTGACAGGCCAATAAATATGTTATTTGAAATTTAAGTGTAACAGGCCAATAAATATGTTATTTGAAATTTAAATGTGACAGGCCAATAAATATGTTATTTGAAATTTAAATGTGACAGGCCAATAAATATGTTATTTGAAATTTAAATGTGACAGGCCAATAAATATGTTATTTGAAATTTAAGTGTGACAGGCCAATAAATATGTTATTTGAAATTTAAATGTAACAGGCCAATAAATATGTTATTTGAAATTTAAGTGTGACAGGCCAATAAATATGTTATTTGAAATTTAAGTGTGACAGGCTAATAAATATGTTATTTGAAATTTAAATGTGACAGGCCAATAAATATGTTATTTGAAATTTAAGTGTGACAGGCCAATAAATATGTTATTTGAAATTTAAATGTGACAGGCCAATAAATATGTTATTTGAAATTTAAATGTGACAGGCTAATAAATATGTTATTTGAAATTTAAATGTGACAGGCCAATAAATATGTTATTTGAAATTTAAATGTGACAGGCTAATAAATATGTTATTTGAAATTTAAATGTGACAGGCCAATAAATATGTTATTTGAAATTTAAATGTGACAGGCCAATAAATATGTTATTTGAAATTTTAATGTGACAGGCCAATAAATATGTTATTTGAAATTTAAGTGTGACAGGCCAATAAATATGTTATTTGAAATTTTAATGTGACAGGCCAATAAATATGTTATTTGAAATTTAAGTGTGACAGGCTAATAAATATGTTATTTGAAATTTAAATGTGACAGGCCAATAAATATGTTATTTGAAATTTAAGTGTGACAGGCCAATAAATATGTTATTTGAAATTTTAATGTGACAGGCCAATAAATATGTTATTTGAAATTTAAATGTGACAGGCCAATAGATATGTTATTTGAAATTTAAGTGTGACAGGCCAATAAATATGTTATTTGAAATTTAAGTGTGACAGGCCAATAAATATGTTATTTGAAATTTAAGTGTGACAGGCCAATAAATATGTTATTTGAAATTTAAATGTGACAGGCCAGTAAATATGTTATTTGAAATTTAAGTGTGACAGGCCAATAAATATGTTATTTGAAATTTAAATGTGACAGGCCAATACATATGTTATTTGAAATTTAAATGTGATAGGCCAATAAATATGTTATTTGAAATTTTAATGTGACAGGCCAATAAATATGTTATTTGAAATTCAAGTGTGACAGGCCAATAAATATGTTATTTGAAATTTAAATGTGACAGGCCAATAAATATGTTATTTAAAATTTTAATGTGACAGGCCAATAAATATGTTATTTGAAATTTAAATGTGACAGGTCAATAAATATGTTATTTGAAATTTAAATGTGACAGGCCAATAAATATGTTATTTTAAATTTAAGTGTGACAGGCCAATAAATATGTTATTTGAAATTTAAGTGTAACAGGCCAATAAATATGTTATTTGAAATTTAAATGTGACAGGCCAATAAATATGTTATTTGAAATTTAAATGTGACAGGCCAATAAATATGTTATTTGAAATTTAAATGTGACAGGCCAATAAATATGTTATTTGAAATTTAAGTGTGACAGGCCAATAAATATGTTATTTGAAATTTAAATGTAACAGGCCAATAAATATGTTATTTGAAATTTAAGTGTGACAGGCCAATAAATATGTTATTTGAAATTTAAGTGTGACAGGCTAATAAATATGTTATTTGAAATTTAAGTGTGACAGGCCAATAAATATGTTATTTGAAATTTAAGTGTGACAGGCCAATAAATATGTAATTTGAAATTTTAATGTGACAGGCCAATAAATATGTTATTTGAAATTTAAATGTGACAGGCTAATAAATATGTTATTTGAAATTTAAATGTGACAGGCCAATAAATATGTTATTTGAAATTTAAGTGTGACAGGCCAATAAATATGTTATTTGAAATTTAAGTGTGACAGGCCAATAAATATGTTATTTGAAATTTTAATGTGACAGGCCAATAAATATGTTATTTGAAATTTAAGTGTGACAGGCTAATAAATATGTTATTTGAAATTTAAATGTGACAGGCCAATAAATATGTTATTTGAAATTTAAGTGTGACAGGCCAATAAATATGTTATTTGAAATTTTAATGTGACAGGCCAATAAATATGTTATTTGAAATTTAAATGTGACAGGCCAATAGATATGTTATTTGAAATTTAAGTGTGACAGGCCAATAAATATGTTATTTGAAATTTAAGTGTGACAGGCCAATAAATATGTTATTTGAAATTTAAGTGTGACAGGCCAATAAATATGTTATTTGAAATTTAAATGTGACAGGCCAGTAAATATGTTATTTGAAATTTAAGTGTGACAGGCCAATAAATATGTTATTTGAAATTTAATTGTGACAGGCCAATACATATGTTATTTGAAATTTAAATGTGATAGGCCAATAAATATGTTATTTGAAATTTTAATGTGACAGGCCAATAAATATGTTATTTGAAATTCAAGTGTGACAGGCCAATAAATATGTTATTTGAAATTTAAATGTGACAGGCCAATAAATATGTTATTTGAAATATTTATGTGACAGGCCAATAAATATGTTATTTGAAATTTTAATGTGACAGGCCAATAAATATGTTATTTGAAATTTAAATGTGACAGGCCAATAAATATGTTATTTGAAATTTAAATGTGACAGGCCAATAAATATGTTATTTGAAATTTAAATGTGACAGGCCAGTAAATATGTTATTTGAAATTTAAGTGTGACAGGCCAATAAATATGTTATTTGAAATTTAAATGTGACAGGCCAATACATATGTTATTTGAAATTTAAATGTGATAGGCCAATAAATATGTTATTTGAAATGTTAATGTGACAGGCCAATAAATATGTTATTTGAAATTCAAGTGTGACAGGCCAATAAATATGTTATTTGAAATTTAAATGTGACAGGCCAATAAATATGTTATTTGAAATTTAAATGTGACAGGCCAATAAATATGTTATTTGAAATTTAAGTGTGACAGGCCAATAAATATGTTATTTGAAATTTAAATGTGACAGGCCAATAAATATGTTATTTGAAATTTAAATGTGACAGGCCAATAAATATGTTATTTGAAATTTAAATGTGACAGGCCAATACATATGTTATTTGAAATTTAAGTGTTACAGGCCAATAAATATGTTATTTGAAATTTAAATGTGACAGGCCAATAAATATCTTATTTGAAATTTAAGTGTGACAGGCCAATAAATATGTTATTTGAAATTTAAATGTGACAGGCCAATAAATATGTTATTGTAAATTAAAGTGTGACAGTCCAATAAATATGTTATTTGAAATTTAAATGTGACAGGACAATAAATATGTTATTTGAAATTTAAGTGTGACAGGCCAATAAATATGTTATTTAAAATTTAAGTGTGACAGGCCAATAAATATGTTATTTGAAATTTTAATGTGACAGGCCAATAAATATGTTATTTGAAATTTTAATGTGACAGGCCAATAAATATGTTATTTGAAATTTAAATGAGACAGGCCAATAAATATGTTATTTGAAATTTAAGTGTGACAGGCCAATAAATATGTTATTTGAAATTTAAATGTGACAGGCCAATAAATATGTTATTTGAAATTTAAATGTGACAGGACAATAAATATGTTATTTGAAATTTAAGTGTGACAGGCCAATAAATATGTTATTTTAAATTCAAGTGTGACAGGCCAACGAAAATATTATTGAAAATTTAAGTGTAACAGGCCAATAAACATGTTATTAAAATATAAGTGCGACAAACAAAAGAAAATGTTCTTTGAAATTCCAGTGTAACAAACCAGTGTAAATATAATTCGAAATTAAAGTGTAACAAAAAATAAATGGCGCTTTAAATTCAATTTAGACAAAACAAAGGAAATTTTATTTGAAATTAAAATCTGACAGAAAATGTTAATTCAAATTTAAGTGTGAAAAACCGAAGAAAATGTTATTCGAAATTTTATTGAAACAAACCAAAGAAAATGTTATTTGAAATTAAACTGTGACAACCCAATAAAATGTTATTTAGAATTTAAGTGTGACAGACCAACGAAAATATTATTTGAAATGCAAGTGTGACAAAGCAATGAAAATGTTATTAAAATTTAAGTGTTATATACCAATGTATATATTATTTTAAATTTTAATTTGACAACCCCCCAAAAATGTTATTAAAATGTATGACAGACCAATGAAAATGCTATTTCAACTGAAGTGTGACAGATCAATGGAATCGCAGTTTCGATTAAAATATGACACACCAAATCAAATGCTATTTCAATTTAAGTGTGACAAAATAATGAAAATGCTATTTCAACTTAAGTCTGATAAGCAGAATATTATTCGAGGACGTAGCCAAAAATAAAGAATTTTTAATAAAAAATGTAAGCATTTTTATAGAACATCTTATGTACAAGAAAAAGAATCCCTTACTTATGGTGTACAAAAAAAAATTTCATTTAAAGAGTGGGCTAAAGACTATCATGTAAAAGACAAGTCAAGGTAATAACCACTAAGTATTCATCTATTTTATGACTGTTCTCAATGACTTTCTTAATGATCTTTGAAATGGTATTTGTATCGCATCCTTGATTTCAGATATCTTTTAGTTTATTTGTTTTTGTTTTGCTTCTATTTTAACATTCTACAAATTTTCTTTCTTGATTTTGTCCCCCCTCAACCTCTGTTTCGTGGTTGGGGATAAATTTTTCTGACGCTGATGAAGACTGACTAATTAGCTATCGCCGAAACTGTATGGAGAGAAAAAGAAAAGATTCGGCTTTGTGTTTGCTTCCATATCGACAATGATTTTTTTTTTCATCTCTGATCCACCCACTTGCAAATCTTAATAGAAGATGCATATCAGCATCTCCATCATTTTCCCCCTTTTTTCTGAAGACTTGTCCGCAACAACGATGATGATGATGATGATGATGATGATGATGATGATGATGATTCTTGAGTGAAATCAAGTGCAAGATAGAAATGGAACTGAGTACAAGAAACAGAACAAAAAAAATGAAAGATGGAGAACTTGGAGGGAAAAAAAGTTTAAAAAATATGTCCGTTTTTTTTTAATAATCATAAACTGAAAGCAAAAGGACACTTTTTTTCATGAAATCAAAAATGGAATTTCAACAAACATTAAAAAAAAAACTATGACAAAAACTGAAATACAGGTAGCGAAAAACTGCGAAAATATGCATATATTAAAGTTATCTATTCTCAGCTCTGAAAAGTGTGACATTAGCACGACATACGTAAATATACATGGCTGTTGCAATAAAGTCACGTAACCTGCTGAAGTCCTTCTCTTGTATAAAATTGCAGAGAAAAATTACGAAAATTGTCTGCATTCTTTTCCTAAAAGCAAAGAATTATTTTTAGACATGATACTAAATTTTCGACACCCATAACAAAAATTTGAAGTAAAAACTAGTAAAATAAAATTAATTCATCTTAAATTTTTCTATATTGAAGCAAAAACATTTTCAAAATCGCATATAAACATTATTTATTTTATATTCTATAAAACCGGCCAAATTTGATTTGAACATCGCAAAATTAACAAAAAATTAAACTTTGAAATAAAATAAAATAAAATAAAATAATGGCGCGAGCGATTTTAGTAGATATACGGAAAAGAGGCCACATTAAACATTAAAAATTGTCAGAATTTAATTCTTCCATCTACCCTTTTTTCTCTCTTTCATTTTTTTCTTTCTTTAACCCCCCCCCCTCTATGCAAATAGTTGTAGACTGCTACCGATAGCTCATGACTGTTTCTTTGTTGACGATTCTTCGAGTGAGGGTTTTTCTCGCCGATTTAAGCAAAAATGGACATAAAAAAGGCAGTTGCTGACTTGGCTTTTAGGAGCAAAAGGTCGTTGTTTGAAAATGTCGAACAAGGATTTAGTAGCCCATCGTGGTGAGACATCAGGAGGCTCTAGTTGAAGGTCATATTTCATCAGTTAAATTTTCGTCTAGGTGACGAAAATGAAGAGAAAAATGGCAGGTGAGTTCAGACAGAAAAGTCTTAAAAAATCAAGTCAAGTCTTGTCTAGAGGAAAAGAAAAAAGTGCAAAAAGTTAAACCTCAGGCGAGTGAAAAGGGACGTTGCAAACGACAATTTGCTTGTTACTCAGAAAACATTCAACGTGAAAAGGAAAGTGTATAATTTTGAATGGTACAGCTGCAGAAAGAAGAGCCTTCTCTAATAAGAAAAGTTGTCGTTCGAGTGTTTTTTCCCAAATAAAAGCCGACAAATATGAGTAAAAGAAAGTTAGAGAAGATGCAGATTTATTTGATAAAAAAGAAAATCCAACAAGACATTTTTTTTTATTTTTATGTTATCTCAAGCAGGAATGACAATTCTTCTTTAAAAAAAAATTCTGTATAAATTATCCTTGCTTCTAAAAAAACTATTCTTACCTCAAAGTAAGTTTTGCCTCTTTCTTAATCTTTTCTTACCTTTAATTCTATTTTTTCTCTCTCCTGAACTGTTACTAGAACCTTTAAGGTTCGCCAAAAAGGGGACATTCGTTGGCAGTCAAAATACAGTCTTTTATACAGTTAAAAGGTGAACTTCAAACCTTATTATTTTTTTCACCCTCCCATTTCAATTTATTTCCTCTTTAAATAAAAGTTTATAATTATTTCAAGTATTTTTCTCCTCTTTCTCCTTGTCTTACTTATAAATGGTTATATGTAATTGGTTTTTACAGATTCTAGTGTTTAAATACATCTAATTTGGCTGTTACTAAGTGAAATTCGGATAAAATATAGGAAAAAACTTCGTACAAATACACATCATATCTTATTAAAGTTTTGGTTCAATTATTAATCAAGTGAACTATGAGAATAAAAATGTTAGCTTTCGTTTGAAATATGATGAAAAAGACATTTATATAGTTTCGTATGTCCAGAACAAAAGTCATATTTGAAGAACACAAGACCTACAACAATTACCTTTCGGTTTGTATGGAAGGAGCTAAGTGAAAAGATTTCTTGTTGACAACAAATTGATAATAAAAAAACATTATTGAAATATGTAGTAAGTAATGATTTAAATGAAGTAAGCAAAATTCCATTTTTTTTAATAAATGCATTTATTTCAAATCATAAGATTACAAAATATTAAATTTTTGTTTATAGAAAAATATGTTTCGTTTGACGAAATAGAAAGTAAATCAATAAAAATAATTGTCTGAAAATAGTAATTTGAAACAATATATTTCTATTAAATTCCTTTTTATTCTAGAAAATATTATTTTAATCTCTAAAACTAGGCATTATTTTAATTTAACTAAATCTTTAAATTAACTTGATCAGAAACCTATTTTCAATTCAAAATTTTTGTATGAAATTATAAACTAAAAGTAATCTTTTTAAAAATATTATCAGATTGTAAAAAGAAAATGTAACGGCAGACGTTTAGGAAATTCCATAATTTACACTTTTTTTTCTTTTTTCACGTTAATCTAATCGATTACAGACTTAACTTTCAGATAAAAAAAATTAGATTTTTTTTACTGTTATCGTTGGGGATCAGTTTTCAATTATAACGTTCTATTAAATGGAACACGTGCAAAAAAACTCCATGTGCGGGGGAGCAAAATATGAGATTTTCTTAATTTTAAGTGAGTTGGGATTATTTTTTCAAATAACACTGTAAAAAGAATTAACGAAATTGAATAATTATTTATTTTGAGAGAATTTAAAAAATCGCGTTGTTTTTCATTGTTTACCTCAAAATACATAGTAATAGCACTGCAGTTCGTGAGTTCCATTTTTCCGTTTTCGCTTTTTGGAGAAGTTTTTGGAAATTCACCAGTTTTACGGAGAATAATAAAATATATACGATTTTTTATATAATTTTTCTCCTTGAGAAAAAATTACGATGGTCAAATTTATTTTACAAGTTTTTACTGTTATTATTTGTTGGAGGGGGTCGAAAATTCTGCCTTTATTAGTTATTCTGCCTTTGGTACATAAATTATTTTCTAAGTAAACACATGTAATTAAAAGAGAGAATTCATTGTCGGCGAAACGCAGAAAGCCAAGAGATATTTATATAAAAAAATATTTATTTTTTAATATAAATTTGAAATTTAAGAAAAGTAAACGATATGCGCTTTTTTTTTTTAAATAAATGTTCATTTACTTTGAAAGACAAATAAAATAAAAGTAAATTTTTAAATGAGTTTTCTTTTATCATAATGAATTAATTTTTTCTTTTAACTGTATAAATTTTTAACGCTTCAGAGCAATATGCTTTGTTTTATGTGAACAAAAGAAAAAAATGTTTTAGTTAAAAATCAAAAAGTTTTTTCACACGTCCCTGGTGTATCAAAGAACATGTTTATCGGTTTATTTATAACAACTAACTGGTATTCTATACAAACAATATCATTTCTTTCATTATCATGGATTTTTACTTAAACCATGTTTTAGCGTAAAAAATACAAACAAATCTCGTGGATGTACATGTGATAAGCGTTTGTAAATTAATTTGAGAATTTTATATTTTTAACCCTAGCAGCCACCAAGCGGTGCCAGAAGACAGGGTGGGGTTCGACCTTTTTTTGCCTTTGTTAAGTGGAATGCCTGCATTTCTTGACCTGTCATCATCATCATCATCATCATCATCATCATCATCATCATCATTACTTTCCAGCAGTCACCTCTTGACCTGTCAGGAGTCAGGAGCGGGGTGGGGAGAATTTTGCCCGTTTTCCTCAGTTTTGAGTTTTGCAAGTCTCTGGGAAGGACGAGCTAACCGTAATTCCGTCAAGAAAAAGGTTTTGCCGTTAAATATTATGTTCTATATTTTTCTCCGTTTGCAATTTCATTCTCAGTTAATTAAAAGGCAACAAGGTCTTACTAACTTGGAAACTATTAGCCTCAAAGGAATAACGGAAGAACCGTTTGGTTTTTGAGATATCTTTCTGTAAAAAATAGAAATGAAATTTGCCGCCCTGTGAGACAAGAAGACATCGGAGCACGTGTTCTCCATGAAAGGAACTAAAGGCTGAGACCGTCTTGAAAGACCTTTCTACCAAAATTCCCTTCTTATCAGGACATTTTTATTTTAAAAGAAAAAGAAAACAAAACATTAGAACCAGCAGGTTCTAGAAGATTGTGAGAGTGTCTCTCAGGAAAAGGAAAGAAAAAAGAGAAAACATTTTTAAAGACCTCTTTTCATATGGTTCTTTTCTTTCATATTTTACAAAATAAGTAAAACTATTTTTGTATTATTAGTAATAAAGGGACACCGTATATTTTTCCGTTTTATTTGTCACTATCGTTTGGGCGATAAATTTAATCTTGTCGTTCCATTCGATAGAATTAATTCCAGAATTAGTCTCTGGATTGGAGAATCTTTTGTATGTTCTATTTTTTTAATAAATGGTACATGAAGTTAATTGCTAACCTCTGTTTTGGGAAATAAAATCAATTGCGCGTTCTACTTTTCAATAAAATGACTAAATTAATATACTTTTCAGGTATGGTTTTTCATTTGCCTCCCTTTTGTTTATTGTCATTTTGCCTTTTTTCATAAGACTCTGCTTTATTTCCCCTCTCCCATTTTTTTTTATTTGTTACACTTCAAAAATATTTTTGGTAATGAAAACAAAAAAAACTAAAAAAGCTGTGTCAGAAAAATAAAGTATCCGTCTTTATAAACAAAAAAAAAATTCATAAACTTGGCGACTATGTTTTTTCAGCAGTTTTCATTTTGTCGATTCATATGTAAGATGTAACTTACTATGACTTGTTTTTATTATTTCGGTACTTATGCAGAACAGGTACCATGCTGAAATAATAACGTTGTTATTTACAAACCTATTCTTAAAATGGGATGGGAGGGTGTTTTGTAACTTATCCGTACTCCAACCTAACGATTTAATAAACAGAAGATACCGTAACACTTGAATTTCACTTAAAAATACTGAAAAAATATAGCACGATACCTTCTCTGCATAAGCACTATTATTTCTTTAAAAAGAAATTATGATTTTAGAGAACTTTTGCACCTTACGCACCGAATTCTCGTAAATATTACTCGGGATAGACCAGAAGCTGACGTAAACCCTAGGAATATGCTGAGCGCTGATCAAATTGATCAGCCAATCAAAACGCGATAACAAACGCGCTTAGCCAATAAAAAGCAAAGATGACTTTTTGATAAATAAGAAGAAAAAAGTTTTTAGTTTTAATCAGTCATAACAATGGAGCACACGACAATGAATTTAACTAGCTTTGATGAATTACTAAGGATGCAGGAGCAAGTTCTAAACTAACTTGTTTTCTTTAAAATTCTTTAAAAAAAAGCTGGTTCTATTTAAACAACAACAAAAATATATCAATGAAATTTCAATTCTTACAACTTTTCGTGAAAAAAAACCATTAAAAGCTTTACAAAAAAATCTAAACTCTAACCTAACCACTCCCTTCCCAAATAAAATCCGGTGCGTAAGGTGCAATTTTAATCACGCGAAAAAATCTACTTATTTACACAAAAATGTAAAACAATATTTACTTACTATCCGTAATCGGCCACGCGTTGCTGTGGCTCAGTTTGTGTAAATGGAAACCACTACCACCACCACCAAAAAAATTAATTTTTTAAGAAGGAATTAGTGCGGCAAACTGTTTTGTTTATTTTTTCATTATAAAAAATATCCGTTAATTAATACAGAAAAAAGTTTTGTATTATCTATTTGCAGACTGTTATCTTCATCTCCTATAGTTGTTGTCTCACGAAAATCTGTGAATACGTAAGTAAAAGCGGAATGAAAAGTAGGTCAATTAACTTTTTTTTTGATTTTGTGATAGCAATTTATTGTAGCGAGCCGCATGGTAAAACGAATACACGGACACAGAAACATGCAAGAAAAATTATAATCGAAGTGAGAGAAGAGCGAGCGAGCGAGAGAGAGAGAGTGAGAGAGAGAGTGTGAGAGAGAGGAGAGTTGGGAAGAATATATACAGAGAGAGAGGGAGGGAGAGAGGGAGAGAGAGGAAATAAAAACTGTTGTAGATAGTGTTGACGCTGTGAAATGTGCTTATTTTTTCGGCATAAAAAGAAATGTACAAAGTGAGAAGGCGAGCGAGAAAGAGAGAGAGGAAATAAAACTAGTGTAGATAATGTTGACGCTGTAAAATGTTGTTTCTTTTGCATAAAAAGAAATTTAAAAAGCGAACGAGGGAGAAAGAGAGAAAGAGCAAGAGGGACACAGAGAGAGTAAAAGAGAAAGAGAGAAAATATAAACTGGTGCAGATAATGTTGACGTCGTAGAATGTTTTTTATTTCGGCAGAAAAAGGAATTTTAAAATCGAACGAGAGAGAAAGAAAGTGAAAACTGTTGTAGTGTTGACGTCGTACAATGTTTCTTTTTTCGACATAAAAGAAATGCGAGCAGGAGAGGCAATAAAAATGTTGTAAATAATGTTGACGCCGTGAAATGTTTTTTTTATTTTTCGGCATCGCAGTGTAATGTTTTTTACTTCGGTATAAAAAGAAATGTAAAAGGCGAGCGATAGAGAGAGAAGAGTGGGAGGGTGAGAGAGAGATGGAGAGAGAGAAAGAGAGTTGGGAAGAATATGAGAGAGAGAAAGAGAAAATAGATATTGTTGTAGATACTGTCGACTCCGTAAAATGTAAGAAAATGAACGCAGTAATTTACTCAGAAAGCAAAAGTAGGTATCATTTCAACGCCGTATTTGAATGGTACATTAGCGTTTGTTTAGCATGCGAATACCGTTAATACGGAATATGGGAATGATCAAATCTCAGTCAATCAGAATGAGCGGAATTATTATGGGGAGACTTTATTATTTTTGAATGGGAAAAGGAAAAGATTATGTTATATCTATGAGTTTATGATCCAGTTACGAAGGGTTGAATCACAATATACGTTTAATGTGTATATTTCTTCCCGGTGTTGACTGGGGGCGGTAAGAGGACTAGGTGTTTAAGCAGAAAAATAGGATCTACTAGATGGTTGCGATACTGATGGTATTGCTCCTAAGATGAAATGTAGGATTTTATTATAACGACTAAATGTTTACTTATTATCTATTTTCTATTTTTTATTTTTTATTTATTTATTAATTTTTTTTCCATTTAGTGTCTTTTAACAACTCTTGCTGACGTTTTCTTAAATAATATCTTGTACATTTCAGTTGACCTATTTTTTTGGCCCTATATTTTTTTCATGCCTTTTAACATCCTTTCTTTCTGGGTTATTTTGACATTTGTTTTTCTATCTTATATTTAATTCTATCACCATTTAAACTTTTTTCCTCTTCTTCTTCTCTGATCTTTCTTATTATGGCTCGGCAGTCGTGTGAAAAGCATATCTTATTTTTCTTTTATTAATATTGTTGGAATTTTCCCCTTTTCTTTTCTTTGTACATATTTGTGAATTGTCCCATAGATTTCGGCCTTTTGGATTATTTTGGACCAGCTTCCAATTACGTGATCTCCTTGGATTTTACTTGTGCAAATGGAAACTCAATTAACTTTCTTGGAGTTATATTTTTGGATTATACCGTCATTGGATTATTTACCTTTCACCAGACTATCCATTCACGTGTAATCACCTTTTTCGTCACCATATACCCTCTGCTTCATTTTTTGTTATCAAGTAAGATCTTTGACTTACTTGTTGTTTCATCAAATACTTTTGTATGCAAAATCCGATCCCGCATTTTGCTAATCCCTACCCTCTGATGAGAAGGAAAGTATTTCTTCAAAACTCCGCGGATTAAGGACTATCCACTTATCAAGTGTTTCCTTTTCAGATTAAATATGTTTTTAACTCTTTTTCAAAGTGTTTTTTAACATGTTTTATTAACTGTTTGCTCCTATGATAAGCTCTATCTCCTATTTGGTTTTATCGAGATTTGCATCTGGTTGAGATTACTTTATAAACATTAATTCTTTAATATTTATAATATACTTTAGTTTTACCATCTTGGATCATCTTGATAAATTTAATTGTGATTTTATTTTATTTTATATATATATATATATATATATATATATATATATATATATAAACTTATAAAAAAAACTTACCTAGATTTAAAACAGGTCAAGAAACTAGATATCCAGGCTAACTAGAGCACACACAAAGGAACAGGTCAACCAGAGGTCAAATAGGCCTTTGTCCGGTAAGTGCATGTTCATTGGCTGATAGGAAGGGCGCGGTGGATACTAGAAAGCTGATTGGCTAACTAAATTCTCAATAGAAGATGCGTATATAAAAACGACAGACAACCACAAAATTCGCGCATAAGCCTGAAGATTCCTAGAGTGGATGAAACGCGGAATATTCAGTGTAGCTTAATCACCATATATATTTTATAACTATATATATATATATATATATATATATATATATAAATAAATAAAGAGAGAAAGAGAGAGAGAGACATACATACATGCATTCATGTTGGAGCGATTATTCGGAATCAGAATCGGTGATTTGGAAAAATCGCACTTTTTGAGTTATCGGAATCGGTATCACAATCAGAAAAAATGTGCATATTTTTTTATACCAAAAAGGATTCCTTTATTTGAATTATTATTTATTTTTCATTTGAATTTTTTAATCAAAATCTGCCGCTGTTGGTAATAATAAAAAAACAATAAATATTTATTGATTTTAAACTACCAGTAAATCTAAAATCTATATACCCCCCCCCCACACACGTTTGCTTTTACGTCTGATAAAATATATCCACACTTAACATATGCTTTTAAGGTAATGGGGAAAAATAACATTGTTTGGATGGATGAATAACGCATACAGTCGGCAAGTTGAAATGCAAAATGTTCATTTCAACTTGTTGACTTATTTCTATTACTTTTGCGCACGTGCAAATTTATTCATAGCTTAAAGTGGTTTAATTTTAAATATTTCTTATCTATATGTCGGTAGCTCAAACAGTAAGGATTATGGCCACGGTTTCTATTCTAGGTTATGGCACCCAAGTCATTTTTAACTTTTGAAATCAGTACTATACTTTTAATATTATATAAAAGAAACTTTGTCCGCGCATGTCCGTGTGTGTGTGTGTGTGTGTGTGTGTGAGAGAGAGAGAGAGAGAGAGAGAGAGAGAGAGAGAGAGAGAGAGAGAGGGGGGGGGGAGTTCTCTATGGACTCGAAAAACGGCTGGGTCGATTTTCATGGAATTTTACAAAAAGGTAATTTATGTGCCTGGCAGTGTTCTTAGTAAGTTTTTTTTTATCGAAATGTCTTCGATAATTATTGATAATCAATAATAGAAATAATCCAATGAAAGAAGGAACTAGCGATTTTAACCAAAGTTAACACCTTACACAGCCTAACATCACAACTGCATCTGAGAAGTTTTATTACCACACGCCGAAAGTCTTGACATATAAAATCAACAATAGGTTCTTGGATATGACAGAGACGCGTTTGAAATGAATGTTTCTGTTTAAAGCACAATTCCACCATGATACTTGACTTTTCATTTTAAACTTTAATTCAAGTTATCATCACCGCACAACCCGTTAGGCCAGGAATATAAAATCAGCAGTAGGTTCTTTGATATGACAGTGGCGCGTTGGAAAAGAATGTTTCTGTTTAGAGCACAATTGAACTATATTTGACTCTTGCATTTGAAACTGTAATTCAAGCCATTATATATAAAAAGAATTTTATAAAATCAACAGTATGTTACCTATTGTGCAATGTAGACTACAATGTATTGTGTGCTCAGTCGCTGCAAGAGGCATGCGAGCTTCCTCCCGGTGCTCCAATCAGGCAATCAATCGATTTGATTAAAAATTTTCAACGATTTCAATGACAATAAAAATATGGGAGTGTGAAACATTGGTTGATCATCATTCAGTCCCGGCTAACACCTGGTCACTCCGCTAATATATAGATAATATTCAAGAGAGAATTGGCTCTTTAATAATAAATACAAAATCTGCATGAACTAAAATATATTAAAGCGCATTTTACAGCGGGGCAAGGCCGGGTGCCCATCACTAGATTTTTTTAATAAATATGATATTTCGATGATTTTTTTTTGTTGACTTTGGTTCAGTTATTGCTTGTAAGATAAATGAGACGGTGTGAACACTAAATAAGCATAACAAGCGATACTAGACAATTTCAAAATAGTGTACTATATTTACTTTAATATATTTTTACATATTATATCCCAATAATTGATTCAGAAAAGGGGGAAGTGGAGTATCTGTTCTGTTGTCATGAGACCATCTTCGCAGGAACTATCTCCTCTTTAGGAGGAGACAGTGGAGTATCTGCTTTGTTGATCATCTATAGAATAAAGAAAAGAAATCTCATTCTAATATTTAAAAACAACTTTATTGGTTATCTTCGTTAGTAACAATATAGGATAGAAATGGATTAGTGGCTGAAAGTGTTCTTGTGTGGAAACGTAGATTGAATATTATACAGGCTTGTTGAAGGAGAGAATAGTTCAGTGTACATGTGTTGTAGGAGTTTGCGCCCGTGTAGGGACGGGGACAAAAGATTAGACAGTCCTGAGACGTAGATTAGACAGACCGGTTTAATTAGAAGGAAAGAGAAAAGTGTTCAATGTATACGTTTTGAACTTGGTAGTAGGAGAATGCATCCGTGTAGAGATGGGGGCAAAAGATTAAAGAGTTTCGTAGCATGAGAAATAGAGTTTGTGTGTGAAACGTATGTGGAAGTAAGTTCGTGTTTGAAGATAGCCGCGTTGGCTTGTTTGTACTCGTGCTAGATGACTGATGGCAGCAAGAGCAGTGAAGAAAGAGAGGGAGTATGTTGCGGCTTCAGATTTTATACAATCGGTTACGTGACTGAGAGCTAGCCTCCGATTAGATGTCAGAAAGAAAACGGATCTCAAAATATCGAGCCGCGAGAATTAGCTCTTGCTACTGTGCTTGTTGCCATTTCGACTGCTACACATCTTCCCAAGAATTAAATCCTTTTTAGGGAAAGGCAGTGCAATATCTATCTGTTGTCATGAAATCATATTCAAGGGAATTAACTTCTTCTTTGGAGTAGGGTTCTACAATTTGAATTTCACAAGCGCGATTTACAAACATTTAAAAAAAGAACATAGCTGTCCCCCCTCCAATGTTAGAAAGGTCCTCGTTGACAACACAAAAATTATACAACGGGAAAATAATGTAAAAAAAATTAAAGATTCTTGAAGCGTCGTACATTAGAACTCTTCAACCTAATATAAATGACATTGCATTTCAAAAAAGCAGTAACGTTCTGAAATGTCTTGCGTAGTTCGTGTTGGACGGACTTCGTACATGTTGTCTACGAACTTGCTGGTTTTAACACTCGAATTTTTAATCGACTTCTATTCTTAATCGACTTTTATTTTAACTCATCACTGACTATATATATTTTAGTTTTCATTTTTAATCCTCATTTTCTCAATCCTGTATTTTTAACACCTGATGATGATTCATGGACGAATCGAAAACGCTCGTAACAGCAACATGTATGGATCCTTTATTAATATTTTTGATTTTGAAACAAAAAAGACAATACGAAAAATTGAAAAATTAAAAAAAAGAATTATAAGACAAAATGTTTCCGTTGTATTTAATAATATTTGCTTGAATATATATATATATATATATATATATATATATATATATATATATATTGTGTGTGTGTGTGTGTGTGTGTGTGTGTGTATTGATAATCATATTAAAAACCCTTTTTTCTATTAAAAAGAAAATAGAACTTTGTTATACTTAGGCCGTGGAATTGCATTCATCTGCAAAAGATCTAGCTTTTTTTTACAAAGGAGTCACCACTTATCAAACCCCATTGAGGATAAGATTAATGAACGTACAGTACTCAATGGAAAATGTCATAGTAATCGTTAGTAGTGGAAATTTGGTAAATTGGATTACTAAAGGGGAACGGCTCACCAAGAACTTGTTCATGTTGAACTTGAAGACAACCATATTGTAGTCAGTTGGAAAGCAGGAAAACGGAACAGAGTTCCACAGACGTGCAGTTCTAAGAAAGAAGCTTCGTTCATCGAATCTCCGTTTAGGTTGAGGCACAGATAAAAAAAAATGGGGGAAATTATTGATAGTGGTTTCAGCAAGATGAGTGTTTTTTTATGTGTGAAAATCAGGCCAGGGGGTACCATAAATTGGAGCTCAGATGAGTACTTGCCATAAAAATAACGATAAAGCAGAAACCGGCTCGTAACGTCTCTTCTGTGGTAAAGAGGTTGCAGGGACGAGAAAAGAGCATACCCCATAAGGCTACGAAGTCTATTTTTAACTCTGTTAAGGTAGGATAAGCTGGTCAAAATTGGGGTCAAATTTTAAAGAAATTTGACCTCTGCGGTCTCTACCAAATTACTCAGCCAATATTTGGTCTAATTGCTTGAAATTTTATATAAAGTGTATTCAGAGATAGGGCAAGCTTTTTAATAGGTTTTTGGTCGAAAATTTGGCTGCCAACAGGTCAAAGTTGAAAGAGTTGACCTTTGTGATCTCTAACAAACTATTCAGCCAATTTTGGGTCTAAACATTTGAAATTTTACATAAAGGGTATTCAGACATGCAGCAAGCTTTTTAATCAGTTTTTGTGCGAAAATTTGGCTGCAATGAGATTAAAGTTAAAAGAGCTGACCTTTGCATACTCTACCAAACTCCTCCGCCAATTTTGAGTCTAAATACTGGAAAATTTAGATGTAGGTTACCTGGACATGAGTCAAACTTTTTGATGTATATGTGCATATGCACATAAAGTTATGAACACTACATAGAGCCCGAGCAAAGCCGGGCTGAACTGCTAGTATATATATATATATATATATATATATATATATATATATATATATATATATATATATTGTGGGAAGGAAGGAATCGTTGCCCTTCTCCCCAATGTCAGTACGCGACGAGATGGAACATATGGTTGCTATTACGCTATTATATTTTTGTTCTCTTATTGTGGAACGAGGCTTTCACAGGCACCAAACAATGAAATCAAACCAATTTAGATAACAAAATCTTAAGAGCTATGTTCGTGAAATGAATAGAAAAAAAGCTTGTTTTACAAAATTTCAGAAAACTTTCACTGTTTTCAGATGGAACCAATAAAAAATCTGACAAGAAAATAAGAAGTAAATTAAAGAAGAAAAAAAAGAAACGTGATGAAGAATCGATTCATCTTTCCTGCGGCAATAAATGTGAATTAAAGACAAAAACATGTCGATTGAATTTCACTCGGAAAAATGTGAAGAATGAACTTAAACTAAACAAGCCTTACGGGAGAAGAGCTAACTTTTTCATCATTTTAATCACTTAACAATGGCGGATCAAAACAGCAGCAATGAAGTGGATTCCGCCAATCGCTCTTCAATATTTTTATTTGTTGACTGAGATCAAAGAAACGGAGGCAAGTTGAATCCTTCAACATAGCTGGAAGGTTTCATTCCTTTTGTTGTTGTTTTTGCATTTTCACCCCAAACAAGGCACAGCGCCACTTTGATGTAGGAGGCTACTATCAGGGACATAATTTTCAAGGATACTATGTAAAGAGTTGAGCAGCAAGATGTATGTTTACATCACATTTGAACTTCTGCATGTCAGTACAGATAGGAAAAGAATTCCAAAGTCTAGCAGTCCACGGGAAGAAACTATTAGAGTAGAAAACTTTCTGGCATCTAGGGATCACTCCTATATAGGAGTGGGATTTAGCTGTTCGCCAGAGTTGTCGGGAGTATTTACGCCAAAGAGGTACAAGTGCTTCCAGTTCGTCGATACATTCGCCATTAAAATACTTGTAAAACAGGCAGAGGGATGTAACAGAGCGGTTGAAGCCTAGCTGATAGTGTGGAACGTATTAGGTTGGCGACTCTTTTGAACTCTGTCTAAGAATGAGAGACTAGTAGCAGATGCACCATATATGGTAGAATGGTGGCCTTATAGAGTTACAGGATATTCTCAGGCATAAGCAAATTTCTAGCACGGTAGAGAGAGACCACCTTCTTTGCAGCAGCCTTGGCAATGCCGTCAATATATCTGTTCCAAGTTATGTTCTCTGTTAACGTTAGAGGAGGAGTTTGAACGAAGTACTTGCAGACAATGTATCATTAGCCATGATTATTAGTTGTTTGTAAGAAGGGATACGTATAAAGTATAAATAAGGTTCTGTAATATTAATGCTACAAACAAACTCACCTCAAAGAAGCAAAGAGTATGCTTTCTCTACTGCTAGGGGGTGGAGAGCAGGAGAAGAAGGCGCAAGTGGTATGGCGTATTTTATAGAGAAAGACAAGAGAAGCCACGTGCAGTGGTGAGAGTTTCTGAACATAAATGACCACACTCTACGGTAAAGAAGTCAGTTTTTCACTCACGCATGATGAGTAAACCACCGTTAGCAAAAGATGTGCATGGGTATGGACCAAAACGGTGAACAAGGAAGAAATTCTCCTTTGTAAAGTGTTCCGGTACTGTGAGCAACAATTCTACAGGTTCATTTCTTTTGCTCTCTATTTTTTTTTTTTTTTTTTTTTTTGGCTTGCTAAGAATTTGGCAGCAAATAAAAACGACAAATTTCATAAAAAGAAAGAAATCGTGAAATCAACACAATCATCAAGAATAAACAAAACCTAACTGCTGGGGCACGTAGCTCTAACTAAACTTATAATGAAAGTGTTCGCTCTGTATTTATTTTAACCTTGCACAGAAATTTCCAATTTTACGAGGGTCCAAAAAGTAAAGCCTTCTCTATCTTTTGACAAAAAAAAAAAATGAAGAGCTACAAAGTGAGTTAATGACGTAATGAGATAGTTTAGAAAAGACACGTGCAGTTTTGAGTTTAGAATTTAGAGTCAGGTGATAGAGTTGGACAAAACACGGAAGATATTGTCTCCGCGTTTTAGAAGCCGGAAGGAACGCGACCTTAACATCAGGTAGAACTTACAACTTCTTTCAGCTCCGATGGGAAATCAAGAATAAAGTTATATCAAATATATAATTTAATGTTGTTTGGTTTCCTCCAAAGGAAAATGAACTTGAATAATGAAAAGAGATTACGACACAACGGAGAGAGTTCTTTGCCTGTGCGCTACACAGACTGATGTTAATGAACTGTTTTATTATACGTGAAACATTCACACATACATAAAAAAGAAGCGTATATATTTTAAACATAAACACTAGAAGTCCACATACTATATATATCACAACGTTATAGATACATTCATTGAATAGTTTTTGATTATACACACGCCTGCTATACAATAGTTTCACTTCCATACACATCACGTCGACATGCCGGATAGACTCTTCACTTGGTCGACAGTAGAAACGTTCTGGTGGTTATTAAGTTCATAAGTTTCCTAAACTTACGTTATCAACTTGTAACCACATTAGCGCCTGCTCCACCCTGTGCTCCAATGCACAGGTAACAATGCTCAAGGTAACAAAACTTTTGAACAACCTGAATAGCTTCACATTCCACATATACGTTGTCCACATCTAAGTTCTCATGCGTCTCCGTCATTTCACGTTTCTTGCGCACAAATTGGTTATCCACTATCAACGTACCAACAATTAAGAGATGATATCCAATCTGTGTTCAAGAAATTTGTTGTGGCAGACTACCGGAACTGATCCGTGCAAAATACATAGCGGAATACACTGCCGTATGGCATAAGTTGATATCCGGTGGACCAACCAAAGTTGTTTGTTGGCTGGACGAACAACTATCACTTTTGTATGTTCCTTTCAATACATTTTGTTACTCTATTCCCGTTTTCTGTTTTCCTTGTGGCCCCTTAAGCAGGATCATAACAAAATTAAAGACACCTAATCAAATAAACAAATGTATAAGAACTGCTTGATGCTTATAAGCACACACACACACACACACACACACACACACACACACACACACACACACACTCCTTTACTTCTTGGAATTCTTTGATAAAAACTATAGTCTCGTTTAAAGTAGCCATTTTCTTTTTATGTTCATTGTTCCACTCGTTGTGTGCTTATTAATTATTGCTAAATACCTGAAGACATTTCGGATCAATTTCGGAACCCTAATAAAAGGCAAATATGAAAGAGACGAATTTACGTGTATGCCGGTTTCTTCCGGTTTTGATCTTGCACACTGTAAACAAACAAACAATAAAACTGAGTTGTTTTGTCTTAGTCACAAGTTCGATTTTTAATATACGGAAAGATTTATTTAAGAAAAAATAAAGGGTGGGGGTATTAGATATGTACTAGCGAGACCCGTGGAAATTCAACAGCGGACTCTTTCATATGTAATATATTGATGTTGGCATTCTGTGAATGTTCAGCGTAAATGGACTCGCCCTGATATTATTGTAGCTCTTTTGTTAAAACTGCAAAAGTATTAATTTCAGCTAGCAGGGTCACCCGGCGTAGTCTGGTCGTAAAATACGCTTAAATATGATATTTTAATTCAAACAGATTTTGTATATATTATTATAGAACCAATTTTCTATCGATTCTTATATAGTATAAAGTTGTGATTTCAAAAATAAAAAATATATCCATATGGCTGGAGTTCCTCAAGCCATAATCGAAACTGAAACCGAAACTTATGGGGAATTCTTGATAAAATTATTTATAACAAAAAATACCTGACATGAGTGCCATCAACTATAATCGAAACCGAAACCAAAACTTATAAAGAATTTTTGGTAAAATTATTTATTACAAGAAATGGAAGGTCGCAACAATTAAGCGACAGTCACTTGGAAGAAAATAGACGTAAGCGTGACACACGAAATGACACACACGCTAGCGTATTAATACATAGATTTTTTTTTTATTTCAAAAACTTTTTAATAAACAAACATTGTGAACTTATTTAGTCTTTTGGCTAGAAACAATGTGTTCTGATACTGTAATTTACCTTTTCTGACCTAGATCAGTGGAGAAGAAATCCTTCTAGACTGAGGCAATTTTTCTTTTCATTCCTATCCAGAGTGCCTCTTTTTGGGGAACTGAATTTTCCCCGCATTAAAAACCAACCTTGTGTCTAACATTGCTCTCGTGGGGAGGCAATTAAATAGGAACATTATCCCTATTTATCAAAACAGAATATTTTGTTTTTTGGGGTTGTTTACGATTTCAGCATCCTAAATTCTTGTTTTCAAATTATTTCATTCTCTACAATTATTAGTGACTATTTTTAGGATCTTTGAAACAGATATTTTTTGCATCTGCACCACTAAATAGTAACCCTCCTGGACTTCAGGAGTTCCCAACCTGGGGTGTTCTCACGTTCATGAGATGCGTGTCGGTGCAAGATAAGTTTGGAAAAAAATAGGGTACTGGCTATATATTCATCTTTTGTCTTCTTTTGTAATGTACCAACTTTTTGCTTGCATTTTAGGATTAATTTATTTTAGTGATGAGGTGATTCCAATATATTTTCCAATTCCATAATAAATTCCCGATTCCGATCCAATTACAGATTCCTATTCTTTATAAATCTCTAAATATTTAACTCTAAAATGATTATTTTTCCCAATCACCGTAAAAACACACATTAAATGTAAAACACACACTTGTGGGAGATGATCTATAGATGTTAGTTTTACTGGTAGTTTAAAATCAATAAATATTTATTATTTTATCAGTACTACCAGCAGCGGAAGATTTTGTTTAAAACAAAATCAAATGAAAAAAAGATAATTAAAGGAATCGTTTTTGGCATCGGAAAATAGACACTAATTTTTCCCATTCAGATACAAATTCCGATATCCCCAAAAGTTCCGATATTTCTGATTCCCGATTCTGATTTCGATCAATCGTCTCAACAGAATTATTTTTATTAACTGGTCATTAAATACACAGCGGAATAGATTTCATTTAACCATGTATTAAACCGTGAGTGTATAAATCTTAAGGAATGCGAGGTTTGAAGGAAATTTTTTGGGCGGTACAGCCTCCCCACTAAAAAAAAAACTCAAACAAAAACTTACAATCAAACTAAAAACTTTTTTATGATTAAAGAATAGTAAAAGCTGAGGAGACTTAGCAAACAATTTGATAATTGCATTATTTGCCATATTCGGACTATGATCCTCATTTGGAATATTATCACAAGGTTTCGCCTGATGTAACCTCCGACCTTCTTCAAGTGCATCTTTCAAACTCGGAAATCTTTATGCTTAACTGGAGAATATATACAGAGTTTCAAACTCAACCCATATTGTACTTGTTCCGTCAGCCACGATCGGTTAGAAGGGTTAAATAAGTAAATTTTTATTTTATTGAATCTACAACGCCCAGAAGATTGTCACCTAGAACTGTATTAAATGCTTTTATCCGTCCCACAAAAGATCCATTAGGAATGAACATTATCTATACTATCCCCTTAAAAGGAGGGGGTAATACCTGGGAAGATCGCCCTATAAAATTAGGAGGTAATTTCTGTGAGTAGGTATCATGACCGCAGAAAAAATACTACACTACCACCCTACTTTAAAGAAAAAGAAGGTAGTCCTAGGAATTACCGTCTCCCTCAAAGGAGGAAGTAATACCTGGGTGAACGGTCTTGTGACAAGGAACCGATATTACACTGCTCAACCTCATTAAAAGATAACACATTAATAGATCTCTTTTCCTTTCTTTTTTTGGTTCCCCGACAAAAGGAGGGTGGACCTGTAAATTCACTCTTATCTGTTCGTCGGTTCGTCTGTCCGCACTTTCTCAATGACTACGCCTTGAAATTTTTAAAAAATTTTGCACAAACATTAAATATGATATGAGTAAAAAAAAGTAACAGAACGGATTTTCCGGAAAAACTCCAGTTGCCCCACTAGGGGTGCCTTTTCAGATTAAAATGGCTAAAATTAACACATTTCTGCTTATTAAAAAAAATTGATGTCTTGGATTTTTATAAAACTTTCTAAAAAGTTGTAACTAATTTCTATATAATTTTATTTGTCTATACTTCACGACGACTCTTGGGTGTGCCCCAGGAGACCTTTTAGGGCTAATAAAAACACTCCAGTCTATTTTACCATATTTTTCCCAAATCTTCTATGTATATCTATTTAGCAGTTTTGCATGGTGCTGAACTCAAATTTAAATATGTTAAGGCCTTGGGGACTTTTGAGGCTAAATGGTGGGGGCAAATGATAGACTTAGTCATTTCTTTTTTTTGCATGGTGCAGAACTTAAATTTACATATGTTAAGGACTAAAACTGCGCCATTTGTTCATTTTCATTAGGATTTGATGTCCCCTGGGGACTTTTGGAGCTAAATGGGTGTGGGGGTGTAAATGCTGAACTTAGTCATTTTTTGTGCCTCGTTCACTGTACACTCACTAGGGACCATGCATGCTTCACTTGTTTTTTGTTTTGTTTTTTCAAAATGCCTAGCCATAAAAATAAAACTTTTATGGATCATTGGATTTACTGCTAAGATCAAACTGGATGCTTCCTACTGTGCTCAGGTAGGTAACTGGAAAACTTAAATATCCGGATTGACCTTAGGGTTGAATCAGATCTACGAGGGATTTTACAAGCATTTCAAGGAGTGTGTCACTTAGCTGCGCAAACTCCCAAATCAAGGAGCTTAGCGACTATTTGGCTGACTCTCTCCCGCCTTGATGTAAATAGAGCAACTTGTTGGAAATACAAGGTTACAGAATGCAAGGTCCTAGCTGAGTTGAAGTAGATTGGCTGTAACAAATCACAGACTTGATTGTCTACCCTATGAATTGCATTTGAGGCTGTCACACTTTTTGTACTGATTCTGATGAATGCGTTCAACCATTGGTTTGACTAGGATCCTATTTCGGGTCAAATCACCAAGATAGTGATCACATTGCTGAAGAATCGGAACAGATTACAGGCCCATTTTGACCAAGATCCTATCGAACCGATTGTAGAGTGTTATTAGAGAATTCATCAAACTTGAGCAGAACTATGCTACGAAGAGGATATCGATCCAGAACAATTTACATCTGATTCATTTGATCCTAAGGGGGATAGAAGACGATATGGAGGCTACACTGATCAACTTGACCTAGTTGTCTTCTGGATCGATTATTGTTTAAGTGGGTGATATGTGTAAATTTTCGATTCTCTTACAATAGTCATCATCATTCAACTGTCAATCTGTCTTATTAACCCTAATATTCGAGTGATTACTTAACTTTGATGAGTGATGACTCATTCATAAAAAAACCCTATTTCTGCACCAATAGGAGTCCAGGAGTATTTACAAGGAGTGCTTCACTCAGCTGTCGAACATCTCAATCAAGGAGTTTGGCAACTATTTAGCTGACTCTCCTGCTCTTGATGCGAATAGAGCAGCTTGTTGCAAAGACAGGGTTTTTGTACTGATTCTTAGGAATGCGTTCAACTCACTGCCAGAGCTAAGCTAACTGTAAATATATTGACCTTCTTTAGTCTCAATTACTGTCACACCTTGATTAACAATCCTATTTCAGCTTTCTTTTGTGTACCCTGGTGAATAGCTTCTTATACCTTTATTCTGCTGATAAACTTATTTCTTTTTATTGTTTTCTCTCTTTTATTATTTCCTAACATTTGAAGGGGAACGTCGGTTTTTCTCACAAAATAATTAAGATTAAGCCTCCGTTTCTTTGCTCATAAAAATGTGCATGTATATGGAATCCAACACTAGAACACGGTCACTAATACAAGAGTCTTTGTCTATACATTGGTGGCATCTGTTTAAGCAATGGTCTTCAAATCGCTTCTCTCATAGTCGATCATGTTACAAGAATTAATGAGGATCACATTGAAAAGTATCTCTTGTTTAGTGGATTAAAACAAGACCACAGAAACAAACATAAGGACAGTGAAAAAAGTGCTACTAATCGGACAGTGTGCTTAAAGAAAGATGACATCCAAAAAATGAGAGGAGGAGAAGGTTTGGTTGTTTTGTTTCACGGCATATCAACCCTTTTCAGGTTATTTAATGCCGAATCTATTAATTTTTGAAAAAAAAAAACGTTTTATGTTTCAAGTTGTTTACATTTTCAAATATTAATTCATGGTGTTTAGTTTGGTTGTTTTGTAGAGGAAAAAATTGTTTTTTTGGCTTTTCAGAACATGACTGAGTTTTGCTAAGGGAAAGGAAAAAATAATAACGTCAATATTTGACGTATTTAAGTCAGGAAACCTATATCTTCAGACAGCCTTATCTGGTAATACCAAGATGAGGAGGAGGAGGAGGGTATGGAGGAGGATGTGAAGCATTACAACATAGACAAGATAGATGGGGAGCGCTGATATATGGCCAACTTTTTCCACATATTTATATTCATGCAAATACTTTGCCCGGCCTATATTATTTATATGCATCGAATGCCGAAGATATTTACAAAAATAAATAAATAATAGATAAAAAGAAGACAGTTCCATAGATCGAAATATTGAAATGCCCTGATGCTGATCTAATGTTTTGAATGCATTCCAATTTCAGGCTATTTACTTCATAAAACACATCAAAGCTTTTGCTAAAAAAACAAAAGGATGGGAATAGAAATTTTTTTTGCATGTTTGTAGCATGTTTGATTTTCATAACAATCGATCAATACGAACAAAAGAATCGCATAAATGTATTCCATACTGACCCCCTCCTTTGCCAAGTCCTCCTCATATCTCAAGAGACAATGGATATGCTCTGAAAGGTGTCTGTGTGATGAAGGTGTTTCATAATCGTATAAGTTTATAGTGTAGTCTTTATACTGTAGAAATCGAGTGCGAGTATTGCAATCACACTTCTCTGACTGAAAAAATATTTGAATAAGTGGGAAAGGACCGTAGCTTTTTCTTAGTTTTCTTTTGCTCGGCTAGTTGCTCTACCAAGGCTTGACAGTCTAGTCTCCCCTATTATTTCACTCATTGATGGATTCATACATTTCTCCAGGGTTTTTTAAAGACAGTGAAATTTAAATTTAGGTAAAGATGGCACAAGTGAAAAACATAGACTAAAATTAAGTGTTAACCATGCCGCACTTCCAACAAGCAATTTTCAGAGTTAAATACCACATACTGTTGTCAAAATTTGCTACTCCAACATCCAACTCCTAAATCAACTCAGTCTCTGAAAAATCAGGTCTTTTTATATTTAAACCGAAAGCATTTTATTTGCATATGAGATGACAAGATCGCTAACATATAAAGAGAAGCAGCAGACATTTTTTTTCTTTATTCTTTCTGTTTGCATTGGATACTACAGGTTACTGAGAGAACAGGTTTCTACCAATTTTTTAGGCATTTAATTGCAAAAATCTCACAATGAATTTATCAAAATCTAGGATTTTTATCTCTACTATCATATAAAAGGAACTTTGTATGCATGTGTGTGTGAGAGAGCTTATTCCCTATGGACTCGAAAACGACTGGGCCGATTTTATGCAATTTCACATGAAGATGCTTCGTGTGTCAGGCAGTGTTCTTAGGTTTTGTATCGGAATGTCTTTGATACGTATCGATAATCAAAAAAATTTGATGAAAGAAGGAACGGGCGATTTTGATCAAAGTTAACACCTTACACAGTCTAACATCAAAAGTGCATTTGACAAGTTTTATTATCACACAAGTGGAATGGCCCCATGTATAAAATCAACAGTAGGTTCTTTGATATAACAGGGGCACGTTCGAAATTAATGTTTCTGTTTAGAGCACAATTTACGCAGGATACTTCACTTTTGCATTTTAAACTTTAATCCAAACCATCATAAAAATAATTTTATAAAATCAATAGTAGGTTCTCTACAGTGAAATGTAGACTACTATGTATTGTGAACTAAGTCACTGCAGTGAGGCATGTAAAGCTTCCTTCCGGTGCACCATCATGGGTCTCCAACACAACCAGGCAATCAATCGATTTGATTGAAAAATGGGCGATTTCACTGATTTCAATGACAATGAAAATATGGGAGTGTGAAACATTCGTTGATTATCATTCAATCCCGGGCAACGCTGGGTGCCCCTGCTAGTAGAATTCATAAAGAGAAAAGATTAAAGAAGTTTGTCAACTTATATGCAGCTTTAAAGTAAAAAAAAGTTAAAACATGAATTTTTCTAAATTATGTTAATTTATTATAGATAACACATATACAACCAAAGCTAATCAAGAGCTGCACAATTAGGGTCAACTGAAAAAAATCACCTAATAGAAAATGTAGTTGTTCGAAGCAAAGGAAAATGGCAGCATCAATCCAGTCAATAAAGCTATTTCAAGTAAAGAATTAATCAGAATCAGCAGAGCGTAGTGTCAAAACGGAAAGCTCTGAATAGAGAATGCAAACAGATTCGGTAAATTTTATAAAGCAAATCTGGCATTTGATTGGTTCGTTCTAATCACCCATCGCTATAAATAGAATCGTCCAAATCTTTGTGGTCATACACTCTTAACATTAAGTCTCATTGCTGCTTCAATTGCAAGGAGGCTTTGGTAGTAATAACCAGTCACGGATTAATTCTCAACAATCAGAACCGGTTCACTGTTTCTTCATCTATCAAACTGAGGTATTTATCCTGGGTATTACCTAGAAAGTTCAACCTTCCAAGCTTTGCCACCCAGCTTTCAAATGGAATAAGTTCATCATTACTAAGGAACCTTAACCATAAATTTTTGCTTAGCTAAAGGGCTTCTTTTTTAGGGGCACTGGCTTGACTTTCTTCACATTCTGACCTTGTGTCACATATTCCTGACGTAGGAAGGAAGTAAATATCTTTTTTTTAATTTTTTTTTTATTCAGTTTTCACCCCAAACAAGGCACAGTGCCACTTTGAAGCAGGGGGCTACTATTAGCGACTTAATTAGCGGGGTCATTATGAAGGGAGATGAGTAGAAAGATGTTTGTTAACATTACACTTGAACTTCTGCATATCAGGAGCGAGAGACAAGCAGCAGATGCACCAGCCCAGATGTGACAACAGTACTCCATACATGGGCGAATGGTTGCCTTATAGAGGTATAGGATACTGTCAGGCGTAAGTAGTTTTCTAGCACGGTAGAGGGAGCCACCCTTCCTTGCAGCAGCCTTGGCAATGCTCTCAATGTATCTATTCCAGTTCATATTCCCTGTAAACGTTAGGCCGAGGAGTTTAAAAGAAGTACTTTCAGGCAATGTGTTCTTGGCCATTGCTATTGGTGGTAGAGAAGGTTTCTTGTAGTTATTGAAGGAAACAAGCTTAGTCTTAGCAGCATATCTACCTTCTTAATATGCTCAAAAATATTACAACAGAAGCTATATGTTCTTGTTTTGTGCCATGAACATGCATCTGTGTGTGGGGTGGGGGTGGGGATCTTTGTGTGTCTGTGCACTGCACAGGCCATCATCGTCCACTTGTTGTGTTCATCTAAAGTCAGTGTTGCGACAGAAGGATTCTTTTTTCAAAGAAAATTACAACTCTAGTTTAAAACAAGTAACAAAGTATTATTTTTTTCTCTAGGTTTCAGTGAGACTTCCTTTGTTCTACTGAACAACAGGCATACAAATAAAAACTCTTAGCCTGACTGAATCAAAAGACAAGTCCAACCGAAAACAGTCGTTCAGCTAAGGACTAACTAGTCCATTCATCTGTGGGATGCACAGAAACGAAGTGACATTCTGTTCCCCTGTTAGAATATATTTTGATATTATGCAGACCAGAAAGACCACTTGAGATATACAACTGCCAATCTATGAAAACGAAAAACAATTGATCAAGAAAATAAATTAAAAATAAATTGACCAATTGACCGAAGTTGAGCAACGTTGAGCCTGGCTAGTACCAGATGGTGACCATTTATGAAGTCTAGGCCCTGTATGTACCATGCCAAGTCATAGAAATTTTCAGGTTGGTATCTGGGGGCGCATTAATTGCCTGGGAGAGATGTACCCCCAGTCTTCGTTAAGACATGTATCTCGGAGAAGGAAACTCTGATGTAAAAACCTGCAGTCTACTGTATACTCTGTCCCATGGAAGTCATCTGCACCGACAAAGGTTAGCAGTAATACCAAAAAGTGTGGTTGATTCTACACAAAGCCTTCACCATTATAAACAAATCATCTGTGTGGATTTCCGAGCAAGTTAGGTGTTGTGGTGGAACTCATACATTGTAATTGATGGGAGAGTCCATCATATATATATATTACAAAGGGGTCACCACGTATCAATGCCCTAAGACTACTCGATGATAAGGTTGATGTGTGTATGGTAGTCATTGAAACAGTAGTGTAGTGATCGTTTGTGGTAAAGATTTGGTCTAATAAGATTATTTACGAGGACGGTTCAATAAGAACTTGGACTTGAAGACAACATTATTGCAGTCAACTGGAAAGCAGACCAGTGGAACAGAGTTCCACAAGTGGACAGTTCTAGGAAAGAAGCTTTGTTCAAAGAATCTATGTTTAGGTTTACGTGTCGACAGAGAGTGGGGAAAATTATCGATATGTTTTTCTGAATTTAAAAGTTAAATATCAGGAGATGTGAAAAGAACAATAAATATTTATACAGATCAATAAATCAATAGATCAATAAATCAATAGATTAATAAATCAATAGATTAATAAATCAATAGATCAATAAATCAATAGATCAATAAATCAATAGATTAATAAATCAATAGATCAATAAATCAATAGATTAATAAATCAATAGATTAATAAATCAATAGATTAATAAATCAATAGATTAATAAATTAATAAATCAATAGATTAATAAATCAATAGATTAATAAATCAATAGATTAATAAATCAATAGATCAATAAATCAATAGATTAATAAATCAATAGATTAATAAATCAATAGATTAATAAATCAATAGATCAATAAATCAATAGATTAATAAATCAATAGATTAATAAATCAATAGATCAATAAATCAATAGATCAATAAATCAATAGATTAATAAATCAATAGATTAATAAATCAATAGATCAATAAATCAATAGATCAATAAATCAATAGATTAATAAATCAATAGATTAATAAATCAATAGATCAATAAATCAATAGATCAATAAATCAATAGATCAATAAATCAATAGATTAATAAATCAATAGATTAATAAATCAATAGATCAATAAATCAATAGATCAATAAATCAATAGATTAATAAATCAATAGATCAATAAATCAATAGATTAATAAATCAATAGATCAATAAATCAATAGATCAATAAATCAATAGATTAATAAATCAATAGATCAATAAATTAATAAATTTCTCAATCAGAAAAAAAAAAACATTAAAATTATCAGAACAAATATCTAATAATACGGCAAGAACAGTTTATGTCTGTACGTATGTTACCACCTTTCAATGTAGTTCAACAGATTTAATTGACGAAAACGCAATGCAACAAAAGTATTTCTTAGAATTCATCTGATGTCAATGTTGTGTCAAGCGCAAAACTCTAACTAAAATACACTTTCTTTGCCTTTAGTCTAAGATCAAAGTGCAGTAGTTGTTCTGTACAACGATGATACAATAACATTGTCGGATCTACGCTCACACCTAACATCAATGAAATGGAAATATGTCACAAACTCCTACAAGGGTTTTAGAGACAGACTGTCATAACCATATTCTGAAATTAAATGAGTCAGAGTTATCAATTTTATAAAACTCACTATGTCTGTATGTGTTTTGTCTGTCTGCCTCTGGGACGCAAGGTCATGGAGCAATACGAGGTTGGTCAAATGTTTGCATTTTTTGTGGACCGTTGTTTTATAGGTCTTTTGCTGGTAAAAATAGCTGCTAAGGGGTAAAAATTGAAAAAATTAAAATATGGGAGTCGACTTAAAGTGCTCTTGTGTGCATGCACAAATATATATTCATTTATACTTAAAAATTGGCTCTTTTTTAGCCATTTCATGTTCATCTGATGATAGCTCAAATGATAGCAATTAAGGCTGGAGCGCTAAATGCTTTGGTTTCGATTCTAATCGATGGAACCTAAATCATATTTTTGTTTACTTTTGAAATCGCTATTATATATTAGGTACAATATAATAAACGATTATAACACGACGAAGACCCCAAGGAGATGTTCGCTGGTAGACGAGTCTGTGTTAAGCCTTTCCAATTGTGGAACACCCAAAAACAAAGGTTCAACAGTTATTCTGGGTGACCAGAATAACTCTCACAGTACGACAGTTTGGCCTAATCGTCTACATGGAGGGTTTCTTTGACTTTGACTTTGACATATAGATGTTTGAGGTCCAGGTTTTGGATCTGTTCATCGTTCCAAGGGAAACATTTCCTAGACAACTTTGTGGCATGTGTGGACAGAAACCCAGGAATTTGCACTTCCATTTAGGAGGATGGACAATATAAACTCGGCAGCAATCTCCAATGGGCGTCAAGTCTGCTTTTGAATGCGTTTACCGTTTGTGCTTGTACAACTGCATCTGTGAGATCATTCTATGCGTTGACAACCCTCTGTGAGAAGGTCCCTTTGCGGACATCTAGCCTACAGTGTTTTTTTACGATTTTGAGGCTGTTCCCCCTGGTTGCACTGTTTTTGGCGATCTGAAAAGACGGCTTTCTTGTATCATAGATCCCATGGATGTACTTGTAGAGATCGATCATGTCACCACGATTTCTCTGATGCTCAAGAGTGGGCAGTTTCAGGGTTCTCAACCTTTCAGAATATGGCTTGTCCTTCAGTGATGCCAGCAGCTTGGTTGCTCGGCGCTGTACGTTTTCCAGATCACTGCATAAGGTCTTATGGTGCGGCTGCCAGACAGAGTGGCCATACTCCAAGATAGGACGCACAAGGCTCTTGTAGAGTTGCACAAAGACTGTATTCAAAAGGAAGTCAAAAGTGCGGCAAATGATGCTGACAACTTTATTTGCTTTTGTTATGGATTTAGCTACATGTTCCTTTGAACTCAGTTTTTTGTCGATGTAGACGCCTAGGTCTTTCTCATGATCATGCTCTTCCAGTGGTATCACTCCAAGTGAGTTGTCTTTCAATGTGTATTTAGCCTCTGATCTCCTGCTCCCTGGTTTCAGGATGCTGCATTTCTGTGGGTGAAAAGGGAGCAACCAGTACTGTGACCAGTTCTGCAAGTTATCTAGGTCAGCCTGATGGCTGTCTGTGGCTCCTGGGATGTCACTATGTGTGAATAACTTTGTTTGTGTCATCTGCAAACAGCTTCATTTCATTTTGGTAGAGTTTGGGTGGGTCGTTTATATAGATGACGAATAACATTGGGCCAATGACACGTCTCTGTGGTATCCCGCTCGTTACTGGTGCTGGTCTTGATTTTGATCCACACTGTTGGCTAGCATTTAAGAACGCCTGAATCCAGTTGATGACTTTGCCCTGGATGCCATATGACTCAATCTTTGTCAGGAGGCAACGGTGAGGCACGGGATCGAAGGCCTTCATGAAATCTATATAGACAATGTTGATACTTCTTCCTGCATCGAGAGTTTCTGTCCAGGTATCCATAACATCCAGAAGCTGAGTAGTACAGAACCTCCCCTGTACAAAGCCATGTTGCTCTGTGCTAATAAGGTGGTTTTTCCTTAAATGCCTTATAACTTCTTCCCTGGCGAGCTTTTCCATCACCTTACAGAGTATGCATGTGAGACTAATTGGTCTGTAGTTACTCGCTTGTAGTCGGCTTCCCTTCTTGAAGACGGGGAAGACTGTTACCTTTCTCCAGTCCTGTGGTACTTGTCCCTCTAGTAGAGATTTACGGAAAAGTAGTTATACAGAGTGTGCCAAGGTATCAGCAGCCTTTGAAAGAACAAGAGGATTGATGCCGTCTGGTCCTGCAGTCTTGTTGATCTGTAAGTTCTTTTTCCTCAGAGATTTCGAATGTTTCTAAAGGTATCTTATACTTAGAGGTGGTGGGTCGTGTGAAGAAATCATTTAGTATATCTTTTTCTTTGTCTGATGTTGTTTTGCTTCCATCTTCCATTTTTAGGTTTCCTATTCCCAATTTTGTTGTCGTCTTGCTTTTAACGTATGACCAAAACGCTTTGGAATTACTCTTAGCCTCAGCTGCTACCTTAACTTCTAGACCTCTTTTTGCTTTCCTGCATTTTTTGGTGGCTTTGTTGTTTGCCTTAAGGTATTCGGTGTAGTCTTCTTTCTTTCTGGTTTGATGCCACTTCCTGAAGAGTCTGTGTTTCTTTCTGACTGTTTCCAGCGTTTCTTTGTCCATCCATTTCTTTGTATGGGTTCGGCCTACTGATTTGGTTGGTACTAAGCATTGGACTGCCTGGTTGATTTTGTCCTTAATCAGAGTCCACATGCCGTCTACATTTTTGCCTTCCAGCTCTTTATCCCAGTCTGTTTCCTGCAGTTCACCTATGAGTTTCTCAAAGTCCGCTTTTGTGAAGTTGAAACGTTTTTGCTTGGGCTGTTTTGCTTTATAATGGTCTATTTTGATAATGAGAGTGTGGTGGTCACTTTTCCTCAGTCCAGGTGCCATTGTAATTTCTTCAATAAGGTTCTCACGGTTTGTAAGGACCAGGTCTAACACATTAGATTTTTCCCCTTCTCTATATCTTGTTGGTTCTTTCTGATGTTGTACAAGAAATGCGTCTTGAGTAGCTTTCAGGAAGTTTGATGCTGAGTGGTCAGGACCGACTGTGCTGATTTCTTGCTTTCAGTTTATGTTAGGAAAGTTAAAGTCGCCGATCAGAAGTAGGTCCATTTTTGTTGGCTCGGTCGCTTTTCTCACAATGGTATTTAGTTCCCGTGTGTTTTCCTCACTGCTGATTGGGCTTCTGTTTCTAGTTACTCTGTTTCCATAAGAAAAATTTGCCAATCAATGGAGATGGGTGTGGTCCATGCCACGTTGTGATTGTTGTTGTTAATAGGTGAGCCACAGTCCTGTCTTTGGCACCGATGGTTTCTGAAAAATAACTCAAGTTAATCGTCCAGTCTGCTAGCAATGAAAAATCCTTTGCAGAAGCAATAAGTAAAAACTCCAGTCGTCGTTTGATTTTTATAACAAATTATATTAACAGAAACATATGACTACAAAGTTCTATTAACATATCACTGTATAAAGATAAAAGTATAGATATTTGAAATTAATCGCTTCAGAGTTCACATTTCAACAGGTGTCGTCTCGCCTGCATCCGAGAGCGCTTTTACAGGGGTAACGGTTACCCATAATTCTGGATTTCACTGTCATACATGATACATCAGCACAATTATGTGAATCTGATTGTTTTTCTTTCCTTATCTTTTTTTATGTGTCATGGATAGTCAGCAGCGACGGATGCGAGGTTGGAATGAGGGAAGTCTGGCTGCAGTAATCTTGTCAGTCAGTCAATTCAAATACAATATGTGGCGAAATTGTATTGCAGCTATGAGCGAAAAATATTAACAGCAGAAACTCGATTTAGACACGGCGTTTTGGGAGCTGGCTCCATTATACTCAACTAACCTTCCTTTTCATTTCTCTCTTCACCTCTCATCTAACTACAACCTGTTCTTGCATAAGCTTATATATCAGTGGCTGGGTGGGGGAATAAAGCTTTCTGGAATTCTAACCAGCCAATGAGGGGTCGCCACAATTCATCTCCCTCTCTTCTGATTGGCTCCATTCATACTTGCATATCGAAATAAATTTCCATCGAATTTGTCCCCATATCGGCTGTCTTTCGAAATTGACTTTCAAATACTGTTTCCCAAGTTTAGCCAAACAAACGTTAATACCCCTAAATCAATGATTTCCTTCACAAAACAATATTATTATTAAATATTATTATCAATCCCAAATCCGCCAACTGAAGCCATTCTTTCTTGTTTAGGTTGCATCACTGCCCAAATAAATGGAATCAGCAAGGCAATCGAGAATTGCCCGGGATTGTTCACACAATAAAAGCTCTAACTTAGCTCTATTTTAACCGTTATTAATGTAAGATTCGACCAACTTAGGTGGTTGAATCACATGATAGAGAATTAGGTTTATAATAATAGATACGAAACTTACACAAATTAAAATATCATATTTAAGTGAATTTTATGACCAGGCAATGCTGGGTGCTCTGAATAAAATGGTGCAATATATCGTGAGGTCACACTAGATATATATATATAATAGGAAGACTTTTAAGCACAGCAACAATAAACAACGGATAAAGGATAAAACTGTGGAATTTCTACAGGTCCTGCTAGTATGTTATAATTTACAGAGTAGAAAGTGGACATTGGGTTTACTTTCTACAGTCTCGTAACACTCGCTTTCCTTATTTTTTTCCGTTAGTCCTCAGATCCCAGGAGCGATATTTCTAACAAAGTGGGAAGAATTGCTATTTTCTGGGTTAGAATATAACACTAATCATGGCATAGTTTTTCACCTTGAAATGATATTTTAGGTCCTTACATCGAGTGACTTCGTTCCTTTGTTATATATATTGACCGGGCAACGCCAAAGATGTGCTGGTCGATGATTATTATGATTATTCAAGCCAAAAGGTTTTGTCAGCTGAAATATGTTTTAGAATAATCAAACTATTTAAAATAAATACTTACTTACATTTAGGAATGTAACTTAAAAATATCATCATAACAGTTTAGTTGACAACTTGAAAATAATGACGTAAAAACATCAGATGATTATCTTAGTAACGTATACTAATGACACAATTTAGAGGAGGAGATGGTCTTTTTGAGATAGGTGGAAATTAGTTAAGGATTCATAGTCGAGAGAAGGACAGAGACGGTGAGATGAACAGTGATGGCTCCGAGTAGAGAGAGTCAAAAATGTCGATTATCAGAATCAGCGCAGCAACTTTCTAAAAAAGGGGGAAAAAAAACAATCTGAAAGTTGCTGAAAATAAAACTCGAGGCTCTGTCATTTCTCAGAGAGAATTTTCATTGCAGCTTCCCGTCAAACACGACCAAAGATGGACCATATATGTTCCCGATTGGTCAAATGTTGAGACCCCCAAGTAAGTGTTATTCGCCCTTTGTGTTGTAAAGGTATTTATGTATATTCTTGTCCCATCATGAACTGTATTTAAGTGTACATACACACACAACGAACACTTGTAGACGATCACAATGCTAAACGGTCATAGACGAACGCACGTATATATACACACGTTATGTAGATGAATGTGACACGTATATACACTGTCATACAATCTAACGACTAGACGACACACTCTGTGTATCACAATGTTAAAGAGAATCAGTAAAATAGACATCCGTATATATAATGTTATACACCCACCGGCTATATAAATGTGCATCGATTTGGTGTCATGGAGACATCTGTTAAATATACGTTGTTTATACACACGCACCCTGCTACACAACATCTTGTCTGGAGCAATTTCTATAAAGAATAATTCAATCCAAAATCTAGAATAAGCATAAACGGATATTTTTTAATATCTGTTCATTTAATTCATATATTTAGCAATGCAAATGCCATTCAAAACAAGTCTAAGAGTAAATGACGGACGAAACTTTTGTAGAATAGCTGACGACGAACGTTTCATATACCTCATTGCGTCAGCGTCACCAAAAATATAGAATAGGAATGATAAAGTTTATTCAATATTTAATAACAAGTTTATTATCTTCGTTAGTATGTAAGAATTTTTTTTTATATTAGGAGTTTATGTGTATGGACGTAGATGAAAGATTAGAGACATTCTGTGGGAAGATAAAAGAGTTCATGTGTGTGTACCATTTTGAAGTCCGGATGCGCCGTTGCCATGCTGGATTATTCATATTCAAGCTTAGATGAAGTTCTGTTAAGTCCCTGAAGAGAAGTAGGGGAGAGGTCCCAGCTACATGGAGATTCGTTCGAGAGTTAGGAAAAAAGAGAGGAAATTGCTGTTGGTTTAACTTTTTATAAACTCAGTTACGTGGTAAGCTAACCTGAGAGCTGGCCTCTGATTGAACAAGCCAGAAAGGAAGTCGATTACTACAACCAATCAGCAATGGTGTTATAAAGTAAATATGTGGAGACAGACCTTTGAAGTGTTGACGTCAGTTGACATAAAATATTTACAAAATTAATCTATAATTTACTAAACAAAAAATATTTTAAAAATTACGCCTTTTATAAACAGGGTAATATTCATTGCTGTTGATCTGCTTTCACTTATTTTTATGGCTGTCTGAATAAATGATGTATTCAAATACTGAGCTTCATTTACATTATTTTATGACGATTTATACAATAAACTAAAACAACAATATTAATTAATCATTTACTTATTTAGTATAACTGAATTATTTTGTTCTTTTCTCAATAGTATTCCAAGAAACTTATTCTTTTCTCAGTAGTATTCTAGAAACTAGAATTTGAAGGTGTAGATTATTATTTGGGAAATAAATCAATTAAATAATAAATTGGGGAAGAGAAATAATTATTAAAATAAAAGCACACAAAAGATTAAATTAATATTAAAGTAGGTAATTGGTTGAAATATCATTTAAAAAGTAGAAATACAAAAATGAGGTGATTTTTAAATTCGAGGGCTATCAAAAAAAAAAAAAAAAGAAAAAAAAAAAAGAAAATATAAGAATGGTAAATAGGTAGGACCAATTGCTTGATTTCTTAATGTAGAGATTATGAATGTGTTCATATATGTATAACTAGTGTAATTTGCTGCCTAAAGAGTAGTTATTTTGGAATATTTTTAAATGATATAATATTTATAGTTGTCCAAATGGTTATGAAACAAATAAGAAAATACACAATATGATGTTCTCATTTTATATTTTGTTGTCTTAGTTTTTGTGAAAATAATGTGTATTTTCCTGTATATATATGTGTGTGTGTGTGTGTGTGTGTGTGTGTGTGTGTGTGTGTGTGTGTGTGTGTGTGTGTGTGTATGTATGTGTGTGTGTGTATGTATGTGTGTGTGTGTGTGTGTGTGTGTGTGTGTGTGTGTGAGATCCTGTTTAAGGGGTCACAAGGAAAACAGAAGACGGGAATAGGTAAAAAAAAAATGTATTGAAAAGAACATACAAAGGTGAAAGTTGTTCGTCCAGCCGACGAACAACTTTCACTTTGGTGCTCCGGATATCGATTCCCGCCTTACGGTTTTGTCTTCCGGTATTTATTGGGTATGGATCAGTTCATTCGTATGTAACACATGTAGTTTCGCCACAATATATTCACGTAGTTTGCTTTAAAACAGTGACATTTTACAACACGTCTCATTCAAAAAAGGATGTTTGCATTCAAAATAACTAAATAAGGTTTATTTTAAACATACTGTGCATACAAGACGTTGCCCACGGTTAAATTTACTTTCATTTTTATTCTCTATTTGATGTTTTATTAATTATTTAACTACACCGTTTCATATTCTCGATCAAGTGTTACCTGGGATTATATTTATATTCATATTTTATTATCTCTCCTCTCTTTCTTTTTCTCTCCCCTCTTTCTCTCTCTCTCTCTCTTTCTGTCTCCCCCTCTCTCTCTCCTCTCTCTCTCTCTCTTTCTCTCCTTTTTTCATATTTATTTATGCTTCTTTATTTTCACTATTTTTTTTTTCACTGGAAGTCTGTCAATAATTTTATTACTGGTAGTCTGTCAATAATTCTCGGACAGGTTATATAATCCCGGTCAACACTGAGTCGGTACGCTAGTTAGAAAATAAGACAAGCATGTATATTTTTGCAAATGTTGCGAAAGTTTAATCATTCACAAACATCTGGTTTAATATTTTTTTTATTAAATATATCTTTTTAAAAATCCTTAGAATTTATAGAAAGTAATATTTGATGAAAATTGAAACGTGACATTAAATATTTTTTCAAAAGAAAAAAGCACAAAAATGAAAATAGAGAGAGAAAAAGAAAAACTATATATAAGAAATGAAAGTGGGGGAAAATAATCAATGTCGATTCCTTTTTTACCCTAAACTTTTATTCTGCTGAATTTCTTTAGTTGCTCTTGGATACAAAGCCTTTATACAACGTTATGTAAAAGAATAGACGTATTCCAAAGAAATAATTGTATTCTTTCTACAATTGGAGAGACCTGCAAAGAATGACAGCTTTCGCTCAAGAGTTGGACACCTGAAAAAAAAAATCAATAACTTCATTCTCTACAAAAGGAATGAACAGAAAAATGTTCTGGTATTTAAAAAAATAGCAGACAATGATTTTTAGAAACTGTTTACTTATTTTTTAACAAGAACTTTAAGCTGTTAGAGAAGAAAAGACTAAAAAATGTTTTAAAAATTCAACAGTGAAATAAACGAGTAAAACAAAAAAAACATGAGATTATTCAATTAGATTTTTGTGTATCAAAATAAGAAATATTTGATATTATTTCCGGAAGGATTAAATTTCTGTACAGCAATGTAAAGCGTGTTTGAGTTACGTCAACTACGTGGAATTCATTTTCTTTCTTTATTTTGTTTTTAAAAAGTGATACGGTAATACATTTATAAGTCATTCTTTTTTAATTTCATATTTTTTTTAAGTTAAATTTTATTTTATTTTTCCATAGTCATACGTTAATACGTTTAAAAGTTATTCTTTTTTTAATTTCATTTTTTTTTAAGTTAAATTTTATTTTATTTTTCCATAGTCATACGTTAATACGTTTAAAAGTTAAATCATTCTTTTATATTCTCCTCCCCAGGCAACGAAGGTACACGGGCCCTGCTAACATGCAAATAGACCGAAAGAACTAAACTATGATATTTTTTGCAATTTGTGATGTCATCTGTTTTATATTATGTCTGGGCAAGAGAAATCTTTTTACACTGAGGCAATTATCAAAGAAGTGTTTTGTAACAGTGCTTTGCAACAGATTGATAACTTTGCCGAAAAAAAAGCGCGAAATGTATGTTTGTAAATTTTCAACCGATTTGATACCTTGCGACAAATAATAAATTTATAGCATTATTTGCAATTTATAAATAAATTAATTTTAAAAAATATTGTAACTATTTTTAAAGGGATTGAAACATTATTAACAACAATCAAAAAAGTGAATAAAAATAATTTTATCATTTCATATTAATTTATCCGTCGCGGTTACCACCTGACGAAGGCCAGAGGAATAGTTGTCCGAAACGTCGTGAAAAAACAACTAATAAAGATGAGAATAATAGTCCGAACTAAAAATAAATTAATATATATAATGCTCATCTCAAAAATGAATTCCAATTAAGGAATAATATATATATACATTCATAACATGTTCACATTTTCAAAGGTTCTCATTTAAATTTATAAAAAAAATGTTTTCTGAAATATGTGACTGTCTATTTCTTAAATTTCAGGCTTAAATCAACGATTACACACACGGATTTCGGGAGGTTCGACCTCTTAATAATAAAAAGAAAGAAAAAACTACATCGGACTATTCTCTTCTTGATAAAGCCATGTTTTGGGCGAAGATTCAGATTTTAACAACAACAACAAAAAGTAAATAAAAATGATTTAATCATTTCATCACATTTTTAGGTTTTTAAATAAAAGTATAAGTAAATAAGGGATACAGAAATGCATATATAAATAGATAGGGTGAAAGTAAAACGATCTAAAAGAGAAGAAAAATGTTCAAAAAGTGTTCAAAATAAGTTCAAAGATAAAATAAAATAAAAATATGAATTAAAATAAAATGAAATAAAAATATGAATTAAAATAAAATAATATAAAATAAAATAAAAATAAAATATACATTAAATGATACAAATTCTAGTGAAGTCTTTAACTTAGCGTTCCAAAAAGCAAAGAATATGGCAGCTGCTTACAAATGCAACAAGGTAAAAATGTGTGAAGCATCAAGTCTTAGTACAATGATCAAATCAAATCCTGATAAGCATTTGTATAAAATAGCAAAATCTTTAGAATTCGTTATAATATTGGGAATTGGTGTGAAAATAGAAAGATCCAGGAAGGAATTTCGAAACGAGAAAGTAATTAGTGGAATTCCAAGAATGTATGAGTTTCAATCCCGTCAAGGTAAAGATTTATATTGGGATATAAAATTTGGCATATATCAGACTACTTCCAGAAAAAGGAAGTCAGTAAAATAATTCCAAAAGCTGTTTCTTATTTAATGTTTCTCATTATTTCATATCTATCTATCTATCTATCTATCTATCTATCTATCTATCTATATATATATATATATATATATATATATATATATATCATATTTCATAAATATTTCATAAATAAATATATATATACATATATATATATACATATACATATATATATATAAATATACATTATGTATATATATACATACATATATACATATGCATACATATATAAACATATATACATACATATACATATATATATATAGATAGATAGATACATATATATATATATACATATATATACATAATATATACATACATATATACATACATGCATACATATATATATACATACATATATATGATGATTGATGCATCTTTCCAGATGTTTGCCGTCGAGTTTTCCCAATCATGTCGTCCATGCCATCTCAGATGATTCTGCACTCCCGCTACGGGTTTACACATCTTGAAGCAGATGTGACATACAAATTGAGCAATTTCCACTGAGTTGACTTCCTCTGGAGGTTGAAGGGTATTCCTATGAACAATCACATGTCTTCTCAAACCAGCAGTAGACTTGCAGACTTTGCTGCATGTTAAACAGATCGTTTGGTTCGGACTAATATGTGCAAAGTTGACATGAACAGGAGTTTTGTTCAACTTAAGGCGGTTGATGTAGCCAGCTTTTGACAAAAGTACTCGTTCATAAGTGTCGCATTTCCAGCTCTGTGTGAAAAAGTTAAGACCATCAATTAAACCTTTGCAAAGCTCTCGCTTCAGATTGCTGTGTGCCTGCTTTCTTTTCTCTAAAGCATCACAACTTTCATATAGAATCTTTCGCAACTTCGGCCTTTGCAGAGTAAGTTCTTCCCATGTGTCAGTGTCGATCTGTAAGACTTTCAAATTATTCTTTGTAGAGTCCTTGAACCTCTTCCTAGGCTTGTGTTGAGGGCCCTTGCCATTTTCCAGCTCCCTGAAAAAAATTTGTTTTGGTAGCCTACAATCTTTCATTCGAACCAGGTGGCCCACCCAACGCATGTGAGATCTGATTACAAGGGTCTCAACACTAGAGCAACATGTTCTCATAAGGACTTCAGTATCGGGTACTTGTGCTTGCCACTTGATGTTTAAGATATGTCTCAAGCATTTTTGGTGAAATCGTTCAAGCCATTTAATGTGTCTTTGATGCAATGTCCATGTCTCCGATGAATACAACAGTGTGGTTAGCACATAGGTCTTGTAAACACAGATCTATGTCCTGTCTGTGATGCCACAATCAGACCACACTCTATTCTCCAACCTTCCAAAAGCTACGGATGCCTTCTGAATTCGTCTGTGGATTTCAGTGTCGAGACAGCCATCCCTTGACAGAGAACTACCAAGGTAGACAAATGAATCAACTACTCCTAGCCTAGCACAACAGACCATGATGTTAAGCTCCATGTATGATTGGCCCGGTGCAGGAGTGAACATCACAGACTGATCCTCAGACCAAAAGCAGTGCAGGAATCAGCAAAGCTATCCATTATATGCTGCATATCAGTCCCAGTGTGCAACAAAAAAAACAAAAACAGCATCGTCTGCATACAATAACTCCTTGACCAAGACATGATGCAACATGGTTCTGGCATTAAATCTTCTAAAATTAAAAATGTGACCTGTGGTTCGAAACCTTAACATGACACTCTTGTCGCAATCTCGAAACGCATGAGCAAAATATATAGAGAAAAGAGTAGGGGCAGGAATATCGCCTTGTTTGACACCATTGTCAACTGGGATTTCATTGGACAATTTTCCATTAAACGAGATTCGAGCTTTCATGTTCCTGTGCAGTTCCTTGAATATTCTAACAAAGGTTGGAGGACACCCTACTTTCTCTAAGATCAACCAGAGAGCATCCCTGTTAATGGTGTCAAATGCTTTGATTAGATCCACAAACACTTGATACAGCGGTATCTGTTGTTCAATGCATTTCTTCTGGACTTGCCGGGCTGAAAAAATCATATCCATAGGTTCTCTGCCAGACCTAAAGCCACTTTGTGACTTTGGAATAGCATTAGGACAAACATCCTCCAGTAACCTGTTTAATAGGAATCGTGCAAGAACTTTCTCAGCAGCTTCCAAAAGTGTAATCCCACGGTAGTAGTCACAAACATTCTTCTGTTCCTTTCCTTTAAACAGGGTCAATAAGTGGAACAGGAGCATCTTCCCAGATTTCCTCAACAAAATCAAGGATAGCATTAGCAATACTCACACCTCCAACCTTAAGAAGTACCACCGGAACATCATCTAAATCAGGTGCCTTGCCACTGCTGACTTGTGCGATAGCTAACTGCACCTCAATCAGATTAAGCAAACGATCCATTCTGAATATGATATCACATTGTGGTAGGCTATCAATTGCATCAGCCTCTACTGCTGAGGAATTGTAAAACACATCAGTAAAGTGCTCTTACCATCTTTTCAAGATATTTTCTAGATCCTTAATGACAGCAGAACCATCTTTCGATATCAGGGAAGATATTGAAGAGGTAGGAGGACCAAATACTTGGTGCAGGAGTCCATAAAATTCCTTCGAATTCTTTGTGTCAAACGCCTTTTTGATCTGCTCCGTTATATTCATCAACCATTGGTTTTTCATTTTTCTTAGTTCACGTTGCAATGTGGCTTTGACCTCTTTGTATTCTTGCAAATTAGTTGTATGATCAGAATGATCTTCACGAAGTAAAGATTCATAAATTGTCTGTTTATTCATCAGCAACTGATTAATTTCAAGATTGTTGTCATCAAACCAATCCTTGTTTGTCCCTCTTGAAGCCAAGAACTTCAGCACCAGCAGAATAAACCTGAGCCTAAAAAATCCCCAATGTACCATCAAATACAAGATTATCAATCTTTTCCACCATACTCTTTTGAACTTTAGGCAACTTTAACTTGGCGACATCAATACGGCTTAGTACCTTAACCTTATGATGAACTTTCTTATGGATTCGTAGATTAAACTTTCCTCTCTCCAACGTGATTGGTGTCACATTCAGCACTGTGCATGACACTAACAGTATATGCATCTTGAAGGTCGGTTTTCGAGTTATGATGAAGTCAATTAGGTGACCATGCTTTGAACGTGGATGTATCCAAGTAGCTTTGTGCTTCAGTTTCCGGTGAAAAAAAGTGTTACAGATAGCAAGAATAAATTCTGAACACAGCTCTAGTAGCTTAAGGCCATTAACATTCATGGTACCGATACCATAGCGGCCAAGAGCACTCCAGGTCTCATAGTCTTTCCCAACACGGGCATTGAAATCACCAAGAATAACAAGTTTTTCATTAATTGGTTTAGATGCAACAACAGAGTGCAGAGACTCATAGAAACACAAGGTGTCATCTTCATTCGCTGGAAGTGTTGGTGCATAAACCGAAAGAATAGTGATGAATCTGGTGTGCGAGAGAGGAACACGAAGTTTCATGATGCAATCACAGATACTGGAAGGAAATTCCATAGTATCAACCAAGGATGTTTTAATCGCAAAACCGACTGCACCAATTCTATGGATACCCTCCAGTTTATCAATCTAGAAGAGGGTGTAGCCTGATGATATCTCTGTCATTTGATCTTCTCCTGAGGGACGGTCTCTGATTGAGCAGCAATATCTATATCAAGTCTCCATAGCCCTGCGCTCTGGACGGTTGGATGACCCTTTATCAAGAAGAGTGCATACATTCCAACAGCATAAATTGAATTTTACTCCTTTTTGGAGATACATTTTTGTTTTCTTCCTGCTTACATGAACCACTGTTAGCCGCAGGAAACTAACCAGTGATAATATGACAGACAATTTTTAGTGCACCTTTTCTAGCATTTTCCCAAGACACTTGCTCTCCCTTCTCAGTCACAGGAACCCCACCGGAGGTGGCCTCTGTCATGTGAAGGCACAAACACGATGTTAAGATTTGTGACTGTGTACCACCAACTGGTCAAGTCTGTACATGTTGCCACTCCTCCATCGCCATAGGACTTGCAATAGAAATAAACAACAGATAAAGATAAGATAGAAAAAGATAAGAGATAAAAGATAGATCTCAAGTAACATCTGTACATCGTTGTATTAAAGTGACAAGCGCTTGTACGACACGAGTGCCACTCTCTAAGTCTCAGCAACAATAACCCAGTGACAAGGCATTGCAAAATGACTGGTAACTGCTTTGACCGCAGATTTCTTGTAAGACTTGTCCATTCCTAATAGTATTGCCTCCACCACGGCTTGCAGAAGCTTCTTCTACCTTGCTAATGTCATTTACCCATGACTGGGACTTAGATAGCAGGGCACCAGAGCATGGTCCACACGCCAGTGGGTCATGAATGCTGCAGTCAACAGGGCCTAAGCTCCTCTGAAGGTTTCTGTCAGGGTTACCTCACCCTTAACCTTTGGTTCAAAAACCTTATCCTACAAAGCAGTGGGGATTCAGTTTTCTGGTGCTGAACACTCGCCATTCACCAAACCCCCGTGTGTGGCAGAACTCATGACATGCACATGGGGTTGATTAGATTGGGAGAAGCTACAGATGATGCTAGAGCATCTGTGTGCTTTTAACACACACCCAGACCAATCCTTAAGCATATATACATACATATATACATATATATACATACATATATATACATACATACTTATATATATATATATATATATATATACATACATATATATACATACATATATATACATACATACTTATATATACACACATACATGCATACATATATATATATACATACATACATGCATATATATACATACATACATATATATACATACATGCATATATATTATATATATATATATGCATACATATATATACATACATGCATATATATACATACATATATATATATACATACATACATATATATATACATACATACATGCATATATATATATACGAGCAAACAGTTAATAAAACATGTTAAAAAACACTTTCAAATGAGTTAAAAACATATTTAATCTGAAAAGGAAACATGAGATAAGTGGATAGTCCTTAATCCGCGGAGTTTCGAAGAAATACTTTCCTTCTCATCAGAGGGTAGAAATTAGCAAAATGCGGGATTGGATTTTGCATGCAAAAGTATTTGATGAAACAACAAGTAAGTCAAAAATCTTACTGGAAAACAAAAAAGTGAAGCAGAGGGAATATGGTGAAGAAAAAGGTGATTACACATGAATGGATAGTCTAGTGGAAGATAAATAATCCAGTGACGGTAAAATCCAAATGTATAACTTCAAGAAAGTTTTATATATATATATATATATATATATATATATATATATATATATATATATATATATATATATATATATATATGCCCTTATATAAGGTATGTATTTTTAATTAATTTTTACCAGATTATCTCATCCTTAATTCTCAGTTCATATCTAAAACGTCATTAAGCCATTTTTTCTATATTTTCATTTTATATGATTCTGGCCTTTCTCCTCTTCTGGTGAGAAGGATTTAGCTTCAAAATCCCATAGTCTAAAGAGTTTTTTCTTAATTTCCCCCTTTACTTTTCCTTATTGTTCTGATGCTATAATAAAGTTATATATAACTTTTATTAAATTAAATTGAATTTGTTAAAATCCAATGTTAAAATTGTAACAATCACATGTTCAGAATAAAGGCAAGAATTCTTGGGAATTTTTACAAACATCCGCATTGGATTTCTTTTCAGATCAAATCATTTGGGAATAAAATCAATGTAATTTAATGATTGATCTTAATTGCATCATAAAAATCAATTCAAATTACAATGACGACAGGAGAACGCGGATTTCACAAAAATAAAATAAAAAGTATATTTTTTAAATCTTGAAAAATTTCTTCGTGAAACAAAATGGAAGGCATAAAAAGCAAGGAAGCAGCGAAGACCGGACAGAGTGAGGTTATTGGAGAAGAAGCTCTGCTATTCTACCCTACCTTCCCAACGCACTTTTCCCCATAAACAAAGGAATGCATAGACAGTCCCATTAAATAGATCTTACAAACTGATGCTTTTTTTCTCTCTTTAGATGGGACAGGAAAAGTATTTTCTTACAATTTTAACAGATTTATTTGGTCAAATTTACTTTTAATTCAAGCAATAAAAAAAATAGAGAACAAAACTATAAACGTATGAAAGAATATTTCAATTTTGTTTGGGGATTTTATTACATCATATTCAAGTATTCATCGGTGCATTTAATGATTGAAGTGTTGGCTAATGGACCGGGAGACCGGGGTTCAATCTCAAGTTGAGTTATATCAAAGACTCAAAAAATATCATTTGAATCTCTCTTGCTAAAAATTTAGCATTATAATCAAGGGTAAGTGAAGTCATTAACATCATTGTCTCCTAAATATCGCTTTTCGTCGGCTTCGACTATGGTCGGATACTTTTACTTACTGAATTTGGAATCTATTTTGTACACCATTTTCCACAGGATGATGTGTGTATTAGCACGAAACTCCTGATCGAATGTTGTGAGGTCTTTTTGCTCGACATACATAAATGGTAAACACAATAATTTGTTTCATTTATAACTTTACAGAATTAACGGCTTCAATGTGCAGGAAACTTGTAATAACAAACAGGCCGGAAATGAGCTGTTAACGTCTTGGCAGTTCTTGATTCATTTGGTATCAATCAGAAATTTGTGGTAATTGGTACGAGAAACATTCCAACAGTAATGCCTCCTATTTTTATTTGACTCAAATGGATCAGAGAGGATTGCGTATTGCCTTGATATGACTACTGAATTGATGCATTTGTGCCTTTTTTTACAAAGGAGTAACCACTTATTAAGGCCCGGAGGCCATTCGAGGATAAGAGTTAATGAGTGTACAGTGATCAAAGGGAACATGTCGTAGTAATCGGTAGTAGTGGAAATTTTATAAATTGGATTACTTAAGGGCATGGCTCATCAAGAATTTGTTTATGTTGGACTTGAAGACAACCATATTGTAGTTAGTTAGAAAGCAGGAAAACGGAACAGAGTTCCCAAGTGCAGTTCTAAGAAAGAAGCTTTGTTCATGGAATCTACATTTAGATTTAGGTACAAATAAAGAATGGGAGAAATTATTAATAGTGGTTTCAGCTAGACGAGTATTTTTCATATAAGTCAGGACAGGGGGAGGGCCACAGATTGGAGCTCAGACGAGCACTTGCCATGAAAATAACGATAAAGCAGAGATAGGCTCGCAACGTTTCTTCTGTGGGAAAGTGGTTGCAGGGAAGGGAAAAGAGCATCCCCTACTAGGCTACGAAGTCTATTTTAAGTCAGAATAAGCTGCTTCTAGCAGCTCCTGCCCAGATGTGGCAACAGTAATCTATCATTGGACGTACTTGGCTCTGATACAGGTAGAGAATTGCATCAGCAGTAAGATATCTACTGGAGCGGTAGAACGACCTGAAAGTCTTTTTCTCTCTGCTGCAGACATTGACATTGTGAGACTCTAACAAAGCAACCCCTGTCATAGACATGCGTCAGAAGCAGAGATACATCACTGAATTTCTCCATGCAAAAAGAATTGAACTAATCAACATGCACCTGTTGCATGTTTACGAAACTGACGCAGTTAGTCAGCACAGTTGAGAAATGGGTTCGTCAATTTCAGAGTGGCGATAGAGGTATGTGAGAAATGGCGCCCCGGACTTTATAACCGCGGTATCAAAAGGGCTGAAAAAAGTACATTGAGAATTAGATTTTGAAAGAGTGAATAAGAAGGACGTTTAATATTTTACTTTGAAGGAACTTTTTGAACATTGATATTGATTGTGTTTTTTCTAGGTCACCTACAATATTTATGTTCTAAATATTTTATGGTTTAGTGTATGACTTGAAATAAACACTGTATTGAAACAGGTGTACATTGCTTTGTGTGTGCTCTTTATTTAGAAATTGATTAGAAAATTATTTAAATTTTGAAATATATAAACTATAAAAGCTAACTTTATAAAAATACCGTGGAAAAAATAATTAAAAACCATAACAGATATATTCTAAATCAAAGTACAGTAACAAAAATGATTAATAAGAGATAATAATGAAAACATAAAATATGGTATATATATATATATATATATATATATATATATATATATATATATATATATATATATATATATATATATATGTATATATATATATATATAAATATATATATATATATATATATATATATATATATATATATATAAGTGAAATTGTCTGTGTGTCTGTGTGTGTACATTTCCCTACCAAACTACGCTGTTAATTTTCAGTCTACAGACTCGAGGTTTGACATAAGGGGTATTGAGATTTGGGAAAATTTTTTTAATCGGTTTTGGGCCAGAAATTTGTCTGCCAGGGAGTCAGAGTTCGGTTTGACCTTTGAAAACTCTACCAAACTCCTCTACCAATTTTGAGTCAAAAACTTGAAATTTTAGATGTAGGTTACCTGGACATGAGTCAAGCTTTTTAATATATATATATATATATATGTGTGTGTGTGTGTGTGTGTGTGTGTGTGTGTGTGTGTGTGTGTGTGTGTGTGTGTGTGTGTGTGTATTAAAAAGATTGACTCATGTCCAGGTAACCTACATCTAAAATTTCAAGTGTTCATATATATATATATATATATATATATATATATATATATATATATATATATATAAGTGTTTATATATATATATATATATATATATATATATATATATATATATATATATATATATATATATATATATATATATATATATAGGCACATAAAGTTATGAAAAGTAAAGCAAAGCCGGGCTGAACTGCCAGTAAGAGATAATAATGAAAACAGATAAAAATTGTCAGACACTCCTCCGCAATTCTTATTAACTCTTAAAGCAATTTATAATTTACAACTCTTAACGTCTATCCTTTATCTCTATCTATCTATCTATCAAAAACTCGACTGCCCATTCTTTTCTAATTCATTCTTCTTGTGGCCGCTATTCCCCCTCATATGCCAAATTAATGCCACATGTATATAAAAAAATCCTCAAACTCAAGTTTTTCTATTCTTTTTCTTTTAAAAGAATCCACGTTCCTTTTTCCGTTTTCCTTCCCCTGACGGTCAGAACAGAAGTGATGCCGCTTATAAGTAGTTTATTATATTACAGCTTTTTTTCACTCTTACAGTTTAGACCACAAGATATAAGAAGGGCAATCGCAGCATTAAAATATGTTCTACAAGAAAAATATTTAACTAAGACTATAGTCTATTCGGAACGGAATACCAGAAAATAATCCCATTTAAAAAATATTTTACATAGGATAGACAAGCCCATATCTTAATGTCAAATCTAGGAACCATAAATTATCTTTCTATAACCAAGAAAAGACGGATGACACTTCATTATAAACAACACAAAATAAAATATTGTATTTGCTGTTTACAGTTATCAAGCATGAACAGAGAGGCCAGGATTCCAATTTCATAAATTATTATAGAAAGAAATAAAATGTTAGAAGACCAATTAGTATCGAAGGCATAAATGTTTATTAATAGTATTATCAATATCCAATTCATTTAACAGGTCTATGTTTACTTATCTACCCTCTAACCTTTGCACTTATTGACCGAAATCTGATCTTTGAATAAAATCATGCCGATTCTTTGGACGCATAACAAAAAGATGTGCTACTGTTAATAATTTCAATACGTCTTTTATTAATTTTACAGTCGTACGAAACAACCGAAATAAAAAAAATATCGGAATGTATTTGCTGTAAAAAAAATCCTAATCGTAATAATAACAAAAATAATAACAGTAATTTAATACAAAAAATGAAAATAATTAAAAAAAAAAAAAAAAAAAACGAAACCAAATATTGAAACTGCTATTTTTAGTTGACAAACATTTCAATTCCTGATGAAGAAAAGGAATTCTGTATTGTTATACCCTTCTCTTCATCGCATTAATTCTTCCATTCGGAAAAAGTCTAAGAATTCCTCACGGCAAATAGTTGGCATATTGCAACCTTCTCACAAACATCTTTTGAATCGCAAACTGTTGTCGTCGTCATCGTCGTTGTTGTTGTTGTTGTTCTTCTTCTTCTTCTTCTTCTCCTCCTCCTTTTTGCCATTTCAATAGGATTAGAGTTTGAATAGCAGCTTTATTCAAGAATGAAAGAGAAAGACGTTTAATATTTTACTTGGAAGAAAGTTTATTCAAGAAGACCATGGGTATTGGGTCGTGTGTCAGAGGGAGAATAGAGTTCATAATAATAAAATAAATCTTACGCAAGAAAGTAGAAAGAAGTACATGTAAGAGTGAGCTTATGTATATCTCTACTTGCATATAAAAGACACTTTGTGTGTGTATCTGTATGTGTGCGCACGTGAGTTCCTTCCCTATAAGCTCCAAAATGTCTGGGCCGATTTTTTTTTTTGATATTTCATACACGCACGTTATGTGTAACAGTGCGCGTATGGCGACTATAAGCAAATACCGAGTGGTGAGAGAAATGACGTTATGGTAAGGAGAAAGAAAAAGACTATAAAACGGAGAAAGTGCACGTTAAAGAAAAGGATCACGTTGGAGACCTGGGCGACGTCACAGCGTGGTGACATGATGAGGAAATAAATGTTGTACAAAAGAAAGGAGTCGAGTTATTACTGGTCCTATGTTCCTTGCGAAGTAGATTGCACACAATGTGTGGGTCCCATGTGTAAAAGTATGTAACGTTATATATTTGTCTGGGATTGTTTTTATATAGGTTTTCTATCGGAATACTTCTGATAATTTTTGAAAATCGATGATTAAAAAATCGATGATTAAAAAATCGATGATTAAAAAATCCTATTAAAGAAAGAACAGTTTGATTTTGACCAAAGTTTATACAGTCCAACATCATAAGTGCATTTGAAATTTATCACCACACAAGCAGAAGGTCCTGGTGTATAAAATCAATAGTAGTCTTTCTTTATATAAGCTAGAGGTGATTTCGAAATGAACGTTTCTGTTTAGAGCACAACTGAGCCATGATACTTGACTTTAGCATTTTAAACTTTCATTCAAGTTCCTGACTAGAGCAGGCAATCGATTTGATTGATGATTTCGATGACAATAAAAGTATTGGAAATGTGGAACGTTCGTTGATCCTTATTCAATCCCGAGCAACGTCAGGTATCTCTGCTTGTTATAATGATATTCTAAAACGAGGCTACATTAAAGGAATTCTTGCTCAGGATTGCCACTTTGCCTTTTTTTAAAGCCAAATGTAAAAAAGTTGGCCTTTTCTGAAGCAGTTCAAAAATTGTATTTGGCCTTTTTCAAAGCGTAACGTATGAACTAACTAAGGAATGAATAAGCAGAACATTATATAAATTTCAAATCCTGTATGTGGATGTGAATTTGATGTATTAAATGTTGTCTAATGTATGTTCTGTTTTGGTTTAAATATTTTTTAAGAGTAACATGATTTTTGACTGATAGTAAATATGAGTCTAACATTCATGTATTGTAGTCTCATTAAAAAAAAAAATGAAATTGTGAGCACTCCCACGTCATTCACGTTATAAGCACAACTTCTTGATTTGAACGTGCTCATGTCGCTGCCAAGCATTCCACCCATTCTTCTCTACAATTCATCTTTCTTATCGCAGACACTTCTCTCATACGCAAATTATATTTTGAAACCACGCGCTCCATGATTTCTAAAAATCATTTCTCATAATATACACCGGTGCTCAGATTAGCAATTACATTTGTAGTGCTTCATACACAGCCATATTAAACTTGCTCTTAAACACGGCCAGACATAACTAGCCCTCAATACACTGCCAAACACAACTAGCTCCCTATACACGGCCAGACACAACTAGCTCCTTATACACGGCCAGACACAACTAGCTCCCTATACACGGCCAGACACAACTAGCTCCCTATACACGGCCAGACACAACTAGCTCCCTATACACGGCCAGACACAACTAGCTCCCTATACACGGCCAGACACAACTAGCTCCCTATACAAGGCCAGACACAACTAGCTCCATATACACGGCCAGACACAACTAGCTCCATATACACGGCCAGACACAACTAGCTCCCTATACACTGCCAGACACAACTAGCTCCCTATACACGGCCAGACACAACTAGCTCCCTATACACGGCCAGACACAACTAGCTCCCTATACACGGCCAGACACAACTAGCTCCCTATACACGGCCAGACACAACTAGCTCCCTATACACGGCCATACACAACTAGCTCCATATACACGGCCAGACACAACTAGCTCCATATACACGGCCAGACACAACTAGCTCCATATACACGGCCAGACACAACTAGCTCCATATACACGGCCAGACACAACTAGCTCCATATACACGGCCAGACACAACTAGCTCCATATACACGGCCAGACACAACTAGCTTGCTATACACGGATAGACACAACCAGCCCTTTTTATACTTGTTGACTTTCAAACACAAAAAGAACATTTTAAAGTTCGACTCGAATGGTGATTATCTTCTCCATAACGTGACGACACCAATTCTAAAAATTGTATAAGTTCTCCAAAACATTCTGTCACCAACTGTAAAAAATTCGACTCTCTAGTCATTAAAACTTCCCAATAACATAATCGCATTAAATTATCTTTTTTTTGTTGTTGCCAAAAATAGCTTGTAATCTAAAAAAAAAGAAATTGCCAGCACTCCATTGACATTCACATTATCAGTACAACTTCTTCACTTCGATGCATTTTTTTTTTGCTGTCAAACACTCAACCTATTCTCTTTCATAAGTTGTCCTTCTTATCGCAGCCACTCCTCTCATATGCAAACTATATTTTGAAACTAAATGTATACTAGACTAGAAGAATACGTATCCCAGAATAATTAAAATTAATCCCCGAACAGAACAGTTAAGTTTTGTCAAGTTGTCTCCCTTTGGCTTGAGATAAACGGAGTTTTGTTCATTGTGTTAAGTTCTTAGAGTGATCCCTCTTGGCCGTTGTTGTTGTAAATTCATGGATTGGTAAAAAAGATGGGGTTTAGTTAACAATCAGCTGTCTGTGAAAATGTTTATAAATCAACAACTTTTATGTCTCATCAAACATTTTGAAATCAAGATATAATTATATTATTATTATAAGTAGTTATTATAATTTAATAAAAAAAATCCCTTAGATTAATTTGAGTCTAAAACATTTATGGCCTAACTGTCTAAGAAGAAACTAAAATTCATGGAATCTTGCTTAATTAGCGTTTAATGACTATAGAATCGATTTAATGCAAATCTGAAATATTTGCATTTTCATACCATGTTTCTTAAAACTCCTTTAAAATATTGCAAAGCAACTAAGAACTATTGCTAAATCCACAAAAATCACAGATTACGGTTCTCACTTTTTAGATAAGAATTTGTTATTTGTATTATTTGGATTCTTTGGACTACTGTTTTCATCTTGTTTTCATAACTTTTCAGTCGATGTAATCTCCGACCTTCTTCAGGTGTATCTTGTTGAACTTGGCAATTTTTCTGTCAAACTCGATAATCTGGACAAAATTTCGAATTGCACCCTTTATTTATTTCATGGAGGTAGCATGCTTACATTCTGTCAACCATGGCTGGATATTTACAACTAAAAATAGATAGCTTTAAGGATCCCAAAATTTGCGGAACAGTGGTTAGAAGAGTATTTGGAAAAAATCAGTTGTAAAAGTGATATCCTGAGGGTTGACGTTCAATTCTCAGTGTGGATGACTGAAAAATGCAATTGCGAATTATTTAAGACCTCTATCAAGTCATGACTGATGGAACTTAGGACCTTTATTCAGTTATGGTTGATGGAATGAATGCTACCCTGTAAAGTGAATAAAAGATTCCACTCTAAATTCCGAGTCTAACAGAAACATTCCCGAGTTCAACAAGATACTCCTCGGAGGTCGGAGGTCACATCGACTGAAACATTGTGAAAATAAGATTCAAGGTGCGAACAGTAGTCTGGAGATTCCAAATAACGTGAAAAATCAGAGATATCTGACATTTCACATTTTCTGTCCACTACTTCCCGTCTTTAAAAATGCGTTTTGCTTTGCACATAGGTGTGAAAATTAAAGAGTTAGAGTTAATACACACTAATCACGTGAGCATACCTTTTCATCCTATTGGCTCCGTTTTATTTCTCTAACACACACACACACACACACACATTATTACACTCAATAAGTTCGTGGAAGGTTGGAAACATATTTTTAATATTTTGTATTCCTATGTATTAACAAATAATCTATCTACTATTATATAAAAGGGACTTTGTGTATCTGCGAGTTCGTTCCCTATGGACTTGAAAACAGCGGGGCGATTT